>NC_091816.1:20322708-20622916 GCF_041296235.1 Equus asinus | reverse complement strand
GGGCGCTCAATCCCTCCAACCCAAAAGAACGCCACTTAGAAAATGCCATGAGTTCCTTAAGGATCTCAAATACAAGCTTCTTCAACAGCGCCACAGGTCCCTTGTCCGTGTGGATAGGAGGCCTTCTGGGTCATATTCAGCATGACCTGATGGAACAGTGAAGGCTGATGTTACGCATCATGTTTGCTGCAGGAGAGGACCATGGAACAAAGATTAGAACCCTTGGGGGCCGGCCCCGTGGCCCAGCGGTTAAGTTCGCGCGCTCTGCTTCGGCAGCCCAGGGTTTCGCCGGTTCGGATCCTGGGTGCAGACATGGCATCACTCGTAAGGCCATGTTGAGGCGGCGTCCCGCGTGCCACAACTGGAAGGACCCACAACTAAAATATACAGCTATGTACTGGGGGGGTTTGGAGAGAAAAAGCAGAAAAAAAAAGAAAAAAAAGAAGATTGGCAACAGTTGTTAGCTCAGGTGCCAATCTTTAAAAAAAAAAAAAGATTTGAAAATAAACCCTAACCCTAACCCTAACCACCACCCCCCCCCAATGCCATTTATCCCTCCCATCGGGGGAGGTTTCCCACTAGGGATATTTTATCACCAACGATTTTTCTGAATTGCCAGCTTGGGTGATAGTGAAAATCGAACTGGCTTTTAGTCAGATGTATTATTATTTTTTTAAATATGCAGATAATGTGCCCCGTATTGCACCTGGGCACATAATTTCCATCACCCACACCTCCCCCAGCTTCGTATGCCACTGCTTCTGCCACGGGTGCCACTTTCCTTCTTCTTGCTGCCTGTAATCAAACAGTGAGCTGGAGCTGGAACTGCCATCTTGCCACCCCAAGACAAAAGCTAAAAGATCACAAACACTACAGCACTGATATCCTCAGTCCTCTGAAATAATACTGGTAACCATCCTTCCAGGATACTTGATACTTGAAAAAACTAAAACCTGCAATTTTTATAAGGCACTGTTTATTCAGATTATCTGTTACTCACAGTCAATGATTGTCTGTTATTCACACCTAAATGTGATCCTTACATTTCAGATGTGTCTCTTGTAAGGTATAAATAATTGGGTTTTATTTTTTATCCAGACAGACAATTTTATTTTTTAACTTGTTACTTAATCCACTAATATTCATGTAATTATGCTGTATTTGATTTATATCTACCATCAAACAGTTTGGTTTTATTATTGCTGTTGTTTTTCTTTGTTTTGTTCCACCTCTGTTATATTCTTTGGTTTTCTTAGAGTAATCAAGTTTTATTCCTTTATTATCTCATTTTCAAATATATTAGTTTGTGAGTTATAAATTCAACTATTCGTTTAGTGATTACTCTAGAAATTACAACAGACATCCTTGACTCGTTAGAATCAACTATAAATGAGTGCTTCTTCCATTTTTCTGATGTCTAGGTTCTTAAAATTCTTTAGCACAGTTCATTGCATCCTCCCTCTTTGGGCAACTTTGTCACTCAATTTGATACTACAAATATTTTACAATATTTGAATATATTACCATGTTTTCACAAGGCACAATTATCATTGTTTAATACAGTCAATATTCTTTTATATTGATAAGCACATTTACAATTTCTGTTGCTCTTAATTCTTTCCTTCATTTTTGGTGTCTGTTGGGGAAAATTGCCATTTGTCTGGAGAATTCCCTTTTAATGCCAGTCTATTAGCAACAAAGTTTCTTCCTTTCTGCTTCTCTGGATCTGTATTTATTTTGCTCCCACTTGTGAAGAATATTTTGCCAGGTATATATGTTCTTTCTCCTCCCCTTCTGGGATTCCAATTACATATATTTTAGACTTTTCCACCATGTCTGATATATTCCTTATAAGCATCTCTACTTTCCATCCTTTTTGCTCTCCATGCTTCAATCTGGATATTTTTTATTTTTACTAACCTATCTTCCAGTTCACTATTTCTCTCTTCAGTTGTGTCAATCTGTTGTTCAATCCATCTCTGGTGTTCTTAATTTCAGGCGTTGTATTTTTCAGTTATAGAACTTCTTTTCGATCCTTTTCATTGATTCAAGCTCTAATTTGAAATTTTCCATCTTATTTCCTATTTTCTTGAACATGTTAATCACAGTTATTTTAAAATTCATGTCCGATAATGTCAATATCTTGATCTCCTTTGAATATATTTCTAATGTCTATTTCTTTTATCTTGTCCTAATCATTGAATGTGCTAATTTTTTATTGACTGTAGACTTTTATGTGAGGAAATTATAGAGGCTTTAGATATTTTCCACCAGAGAAGATTCACCCTATCCCCTATCAGACAGCTGACATAGAAGATACCACGTCTACCTCATCACAGACTGACCATGCTATCTTGAGATAGGGTTTCAGTTTTTGAGTTTTTAAAAATTTTTCCTTTTTCTCCCCAAAGCCCCCTGGTACATAGTTGTATATTTTTTAGTTGTGGGTCCTTCTAGTTGTGGCATGTGGGATGCCGCCTCAGCATGGCCTGATGAGTGGTGCCATGTACATGCCAGGATTCAAACTGGCAAAACCCTGGGCCGCTAAAGCAGCGTATGCAGACTTAACCTACTTGGCCACAGGACAGGCCCCAAGGTTTCAGTTTTTTATGGAACCCCACTAGAGGTCTCAACCAAGAGGCCAGGTGTTTCCTATGGTTCTTCTTCTTTGGAAGTTCCTGAATTCCAATTTTAGTTTCCTCAACCCCTTAAGATTGCAAAACGCCATTCCATTTTCAGCTGCTTTATTATTGGCTCTTTATTTTCCTGCACATGTTAAGAATTCAGCAAATGCCTGGGTGGAAAAAATAAGGATCAAACTTACCTCTCTATTCTCCCTTCTCTCCAGATTTTTTGGCATCTCTATTTCTTGGCAGCCTAAAACTTCAGTTTTCTTTTCAATTCATTTCCACAAGATTGACTAAGGCTTTACTAACTTCTCTAACTCTGAGCAGCCCCTCTGCCTCACTGCCTCCCTCCCCATCACCATACCCCTTCCCCACCCCCATCAGCAAACGACCTAAGGGGATAAAGAAGCACACAGAATGTTGCATTCATGCTCAGAGAGCTCTCTTTTGCCTGGATCCTTGTTCCTAAAAGTCTGGTTGTCTTAGGGGCACTCTAGTGCTTTCAAAGAGATGGACTTTTCTCTAATTTATTCAGTTTTTCTAGTTTTTCTCAGAGGACCTTTGATATGTTACTACTCCATCACGGCTAAAAGTGGAAGCCTCTATCATATTCAGATTTTTCTTTATTCATTAAAATAGCCTTTCCTTCGTGAGTGAACAAGAGCAAATAAACAAGTTTGGTTTTTTCCCTACCATCCACTATGTTTGAAAAGAGATAGTAAAAAGATACAATATTATCACTACACAAGTGCAAAAATCCTTATGTACTATCCTGTTTGAGAAAACTTGCATATAATTTTGTCCTTTTGAAATGTGGATCTCAATGGAATCAGAGACAGGAGCAAACTTCCTGCATTCCTCTCCATCCCAGAAAAGCTCCAGATGTGTTCCATCATCCTCCATTATACACACTAAATCTCACTAAAGTAAATTTTGATTTACCTTTTTATTCTTTGTTGTTTGTAAAACATTTTCTGATTGAAGTTAAATATTGAGATTCAGGATAATATGTTTTGTTATCAGAGTACCTTTGAGTTATTCCTTGTTTCCAACAAAACTAAGTATATTCGGTGATTAATGGTCCTCATACCAAGAAAAATGTGAGAACTCATCCATGTTTTGTTTAGATGTAGGCAACCTGCTTAGTGCATTCTCAGACCAAACAGAGGGCTTGAAGTACAAATAAATTTCTCCCAGAACTAGAGTGAAATAAAACATAGGTACAAGAATTTCTAATCTTGAATTCAGAAATAAGACGAACACATCTGCATTTATATTACATTCTCTCAAGAATGCCAGATTATTGCTTCTATGCAATTAATCTATTCTTACCTATGTTTACATACATACATTGTTTTTGCCAAATTGGTCTGTTACTTAATAGTTTTGTAAAAATCAAAACACATTTCAAATACTCTATTCTACTTAAGTGAACCATGTGTTAAATCGTTTTCTAAATGGAAGAAGCTCTCAAGTTACTTTTCAGACATATAGACGGCCAATCGTATATCAGATATTAGTCACATTAGTGAGTTCTGGACTTTCCTTTACTCTTCCTTTTCCTATCTATTAGGATTTAATCAAAAGGCTTGAAAGGATTAATTCCTTATTAATATATTAAACCAAGGCTGATTGATAATTCTTCATGGGAAATTGCTTTGCAAGTCTTTCCCATTAAATTACACCTTACCAGAGGATCATAGCAGATGATAAATCAACATTGAAAACTGCAAAATGAATAGCAACACTTGACCTCTCTGTATGTATATTAACCAAACTGCCATCACTCCAGGCTGAGCAAGGAGGACCAAATTAAAGAACCCCAAAACTTCCTTGCTGTTTCAGCAAGCAAAGTGCTAGGCTTAATCACTATATACAAGTGATTCCATTGGGCTGCCTTATTTTAGACAATGATGTTCCCATCTTGGTCAGCATTAATTTAAGAATGCATAGTACAATAGGACTAATGCAGGCTGGAAAGGCTGCCCAGCCAGAGTGAAGTCTTGGCTCTGCCGTTACAAGCTGTGTGGTGTTTACAGAGCTTTCCTAATCTCCTAGAGCTCAATTTCCTCACTACCAAAATAAGGACTAATATCATATACGTTACAGAGTTTTTGAGAATTATTTTAAAATTCTACACGGATCTATTTATAAACTCCAAAAAACGTAAAAATGTAAATAATGTTATTTATGTCATTATTATTATGTCTGCAAGCTTAATATAAAAGTATTGCTAGTTATGTAAAAGAGTTATATAGTATAACTATGTCTATGCTACAACAACTTGCCCATTTCTTTCAGGAAAAATGCTGTGTGAAATAGTCCATTGCAACAAAATAATTCAATTCCTGTAAGCTTTAGAAAAGGTATATTTCTATTTATGAACCTAATTTAAATTCTGCTGTATTTAAATTGTGGTTAACTGCATTCTAGGAAATGGCCACTTTGAAAAGAGGTTGGTGTTCATTAAGGAAACAAAATTGCATTAATCTCACCATTACTCTTACACTGAGTTCTCATCTGTATTCAAAGCTGTGTTCAAAGAAGGTCAACATGGTGAAACGTGCTAGAAAGTGAGAATTGAATAGATTAGGTTCCATGACCCAATCCATGCCTCTAAATGTGACTTAAGGTGACTTGTACTCACAACATAAACTCTGGGATCAAAAAGTATTACTAAATCACCTGCATTATTAAAGACCGATACTTAAAAGCTGAATGCTCCTCTCAAACCAAAAAATGCACCGTCTTTCTTTCTTTCTTCCTCTTTCCTTTTCCTAACAGTTCTATTTCTTGGAACTGCTTCACTCAACTGTTCATTATCTGACTGTTATCTATCAAGTCATGCTGGACTCCCACGGGTCCAAGTGCTCTCCGTTACAGGAACCTGAGTTTGCACAAGGGATTTCTTCTGTGGCAGTGACAGACAACAGATTCCAGCATCCCAAACATTGGCTAAAACATCTGTGGAGAGAGAGTTCGCTCACACTACACATCAAACCCCTCCAGTGTGTGAGAAAATGTGAAAGTGGGAGAGTGCCTAAGAATAAAGAAAGCTTTGCTACAAGTTGGAAATGCCAAAGAAAGAATTTCATGAAAGCCTGGTCTACGTGACCTTGCCTAGGGCTGCTGATGTCATTAACATCAGATCATAGACTGTTAATCAAAGTTAAGCATCATGTTATATAAGAGAAGTTGGAAGCTTTGTTGGCTGCTCAGTAAATGAGTTTCTGAAATCTCTTCCATGTGTATAGCTCTCTACATGCCTTATCTTATCTGGGATCCATCCATCTATTTAGGCTTTGTCCTGAGAGTCAAATGAATATGTTGGTATATATTCTTAACTGTCTATTACCAAATATAAGTATTAAGTACTAAGAGTGGGGATGGGGAGACTTTACCAGCTATTAAAATATTGATGAGATAGCCAGTTTTTCTATTTTGGTCTATCCAAGATATAGAGAACTAGTATAGTGCCTACAACACTGGATAGATATTTGTGAAATCAATTAGTATGTTGACTAATAAGAAAATAATGCCTGTCAAAATCTTTCAGTAGTAATTAAGAATGGCACCTCATTAATGTTTTTTTATTATACAACAGATTAGTTCAAATAGTAGCAGATGTTCCTCAAGGATGAGTACACAGACACTATTACCCATATTTGTATTCACAGGGAAAAACTCTGATGCCTGTAAAATATTCCCTTTAGTTAATGGTAGAAATATTCACATGCTCACTTTACATAATTTTCAATATATAGCCACCAAAATGGTATTATATCAGGGACTGAAAAACTCTGAATCTCTTTTCTCTCCCTGTCCCATGTATCTTTCCTATCTGCTAGCTAAATATTTCAATTGCTTTTAGTAAAGACGAAACCTTTGATTCCACAGTCAAAAAACAGTTTATGATGTAAATACCACTAACAGGAGTATTACGGAATTAATTCCATAAGTCATAAATTACTAAAACACGTGTATTTATGAAATTATAATAAGGAAAATATACTCTGCCTCAGGTTAGGAATTAGCAAATGTGTTTCTAGTAACAGAGACTTTCAGAGTCCTAAGGCTTACATAAAAAGAATTTGTTTTGCACTGCTCATGTTGCAAAATGCACGGAAAAATATTTTACCAGTAGAAAAGAGCAATAATGGAGCATATAACTTTACTAGCAGATGCAGCATTCAATCATTAACTCAATAAACATTAGGAAGGGCCCCACAAAGTCAAAAAGGACTAGGGTCCCCTTTTGGAGGAGACAGTTGTAAGCATGATCAATTTCCGAGAGGAAGTGTGAAGAATTAGTCGCCCAAAGTAAAATAAATACCATTTGAAAAACAAGAATTACCATTCCAGGCTCTTTCTATAAAGTCCCATCAATATTCATAGCAACGAAGCCGCAGAAATGTTAAGTAACTGTCACGAAAGCCCATACAACTAAAGACTGAAAGGACCAGGTTGTGACATGAGGTTTGTGTAACAACAAAACCAGAGTCCTTTGATCAAGCGATCCTCTCCCATCCTTGAATTAGGGCTTCAGGATTTGGGTTTGCTTTGCTTTGCCTTGTCATAGTTTTAGGATGAAGAGAAATACCATGAATATGGTAAGCTTCTTCTCTTGCTATTTTCCCTCTTTCAAATAATATTATTTTTCTGATTATTAAAAGAAAAAATCACCTCTACTAGAAAGATAAGGGAAATAGCACAACAGAAAACAGAAGATCCACTGATAATGTGACTCTGCAGATATAATCACTGCTGACATTTCAGTACCTGTTCTTCCCTCCTTTTATGTCTACTTATATATGTATTTTCTTATGTGTGTATATGTAAACACTTCTTTAAAAGGTTGTGGCCTTTTCTCTTGCATTTTCCATTATCATTACATTTTTTGAAAATAGGATTGGTAATGGCTGCCTTCTTCTATTTTTTGGTTACACCACCATTTCTTAGCTACGTTCCTTTTGTTAGGCTGTTATTTTGTTTCCCATTTCATTTTTATTAATTCTCTTACTACTTTTTTCTAAGTTATTTCCTCATCTGGAAGCCAGTAACTGAGCTATTTAATCCATGACAATATTTTTGAAAAAGTTCTTTTGCAAAAAAACTTAAGGAAAAGTTGGTCCTATGTAGAATATGTTTGTTGCTTTCTCACAACTCGTTGGTTGTGAGTTTGATGAAAAGGTGCTTATCTATTTTCAAGCTCAGATACAATCACACAAGTTTTTCCTTCTCAAAATGTGTTATTAGCCTTTCTTCTATAATGCCCTTTTATTGTTTCTGTTTGGATGTCGTTGATTTCCTTTTATACACTTTCAAGCGAATCAGCTAAACAAAATAATCACACACTGAGATGATAGGTAGTAAAAGCCACACTCAAAAAAATAGTAACAAAGACTGCTACACATTTGGCATGTCTGACACCCAAAGAGTAATCAAGCTAAACACTGCAACTTTAAAAGGGATATACGCTGACAAACTGTCCAAACATTTACGATTATCAAAGACATCCTTGTGATTTTGAAATATAAAGCAGAAAGAGTAGATAAATGCAAATCATTTCATCAAGCTTGAGTGCCTTAAACCAAATTAGGCTCTTTCTTGAGAAGCAAGAAAAAAATCAATTTACGATAATCAAGAGGGTTTCATTTTTTATTACAGGAGAGGGAACAAATAGGACCCAAATCAGTGAATTTGTTTGAGAAAATACATAAAAATATATTTGGCAGATGATAGTACTGTGCTAGCCAAAGAAAAAAGAAGGAGAAAAATCAAGTATAATAAATGGTAGCTTTGTAGAAGGCTTGGCCAGAAACTGCCATGTTAGGTCCTAATAACTAAAACATCTCTTGAGTTCTCTCCTTTGACCCTGGCACACACCCTAGACATGGAGAAAAGAGGCTAGAAGTAATTCAAGAAGATGGAGTTGAGAGAAAGAGTTCCCACAGGCTCCAAAATAAAAGGCACCACTAATCAGATGTTGACACGTCTCCAAAACTTCGGCACCAACGTCATGTTATTGAACACTGGAAGTTCAAAGAAGAAAAAATGTCGTGAGACCTTCAAAGTGCCTCAAAGACTCCACCTCGTTTGGAACTTTAAAAGAATACATTCCTTTAAAAAGGAACTATATTTCAAAAATGGGAGGTCTTACACATAAATAAACACCCAGGAGCAAAACAACCAGAATGGCCGATGCAATGCTTTAATTAGTATTTTGCTTTGAGGGCTCCAAGTGCCAAGAAAGTTTGCAAGAAAAAGCTCAAAACTCTACCCTGTCTCCGAGACCCACACTGGCAAAGGAAAGATTTCCAAGGTCCAATCCGGAGAATTTAATCTTTAAAGAACAATTGCTGTACGTGTCCCTTTGTTTGGGCTTTCTATGATTTCTTTCACTCCTGGGACTTTCCTTAAAAATCAAATTGCTGATGTTCTTACACCTTTTTCAACTCAGACATCTTATCTTCTTCCTTCTTTCCATTTCTTTTTCTTTTTTCTCTTCTCTCCTGTCTTCTTCTTCCTCTTCCTCTTCTCTGTCTCCTCCTCCTTCTTTATCTCTCTCTCCCTGAAAACAAAATTGTACTAGAAGTGTCCATGTTGGTGTGGAAAGGTGATGGTAATGGTAAGATTTTGACTGACAGTTGTCAATTTTGACCCGATCGTTTAAAGTGGGCTTGAAATGAGTTTGGGATGACAGCGCTCCAATTTTAAAAAGCAGAAATAAAAGGATTTCTTGCTGGGCAAGCCTACAGATGAGAGGCATTTGCAATGCCAGATCACGCCATTCAGATTCTTCCGAAAAGGAACAGAAGTGATGGACGGGAGGATTTACAAACACTAAAGTTAGAGGTTTGCCCATTTCTCCTTTGCTAGTGACATGTTTTCAAATAAAATCACCATGAACATTAGGAAATATTGTATGCAAATAGTATTCAAGAAAAAATACTGTTATTTATTATCCAGCTTCTGAATTTATTATTCAGAGGAAAGAAAAATGTAAATTGATTGCAAATGAAGCTGCCAATTAAACTTAGAAAATATTTTTCAAATATTCCTATGGTGACAGAGGCATATGGTTTTTTCTGTTTAATTTACCCAGATTCTAAACACAATAGAGGCCATGTTGCAGAGAAGCATCAGGAAATAGGATATAGGAAAGGCACAGAAGGTAAAATTACAGGTCTTAAAATCAATCTATTTCTTTCTGAAATTAGTGATTTCCTCAACACACATGTTGGAAAGAAAAGTACATTTACAGTGAGCTAAATAGTGTTACCAGTATTTTACCAGTGTAGAATGACAATATTACAGGTTTTAAAGTCAGAATATAAAATAAAACTATGATGTTTACAATGAAAATCAAATCATGTAGTCAAAATTTAGCTGGATTTGTGTTCCTAACGTTTACTAAAATCTCTCTCCCTCTTGACACAGGTGTCACTCATTTTCAAGTATGTTTCCGGGATTGAACCCCTTTTGGCTTTTTAATCCTAGGTCAATAGTGGAAATGTTAGCACAAGGAAAGTTAATACCAATTTTCTCACCTTAGACTAACAAGATTTCTGGATTGCATTGGCAAACAATTCAATAGAAATTTAGAAAGGATATTTTAAGAGCAGGAAATCCCTTGTCAGGGAGAAAAAAAAACTATGGGCAGATAATTCTCATGTCCAATGACTTCTACATTAAAAACAAATGTTCCATTCTATTGAAATCATTTCATTACCCAGCTCATTCCTCTTATCTGGAGGTAATTTTTAACAGATTCCAGCCTACTTTGCAGACACAAATTTCCAGCCACTCTCCTTCGTGCCCCAAGAGGCCATTTCATAAGCAAGCTAACATCAATTCAAACAAGATTCATTTTTTCCATCACTTTACACCCTAGAAAACTGATACAGACTTCCCCAGATGAAGTTTAATACAGAACATAGGTTTATGAAGTGTGGAACCTCATTTCAAATGTACACATAATATATTGATATAGACTTTGGGAACATTTTCAAAGAATACAAATGTGCTGGGTCCAAGGCTTAAATGGTCCTTTTTGCTGAAATAAAGCTCATAAAAGATTTCAGAAGGCCAGGAAACTTTAAAATTTAGGGCCCTTTTTTGAGATTTCCCAGAATGTTCTAATTTAGAAACTAAATTGTATATCCAGCATGCAAATGTATAATATAAACAATTCATTATATTAAACAAATTTGACAATTGAGGACCTGATTATGAATTTCAAAGACTGAGTGCTTAGAGAAAAGGTGCATGAATAAAAACCATGATGACAATAAATGATATATAATACTCTAGGAACAATAAAATGTCTGCAAACTTAAGAACGTGATTAGTGTTAGTAGAAATGGCTTCAGGGCCATGGTCATCCAAATTCTATATCCTGTCTGAGAAATGTCCCTAAGGGATCTAGTGTAATACACAGAATTGTCTCCTACATTACATCTTTCTTAAAAGCTTGGAGACATACTCTCAATCATATCCAAACTTCCTTATGTGTGTGACATCTGTTATCATATCCTTTCTATATAAATTCATATTTTATCCTGAGTAATGAGCTCCATAATTGAACTAGACTATGCAAAAATAGCACATCTTCTTACTCAACCTCAAACTGCCATTTCTGTTTGATGATTCTCTTACTTCAAGGTACACAGCATACTTCATTTTCCTTGAATCCAAGCTATTTGACTGCTGGATACATAGAATAATGCACATTTAATGAGGAGCCAGGCCTTAAGAAATGAACAGCTTTCACTTTGCTTCTTGGAAAACTCCCTCTTAGAACCCAGCCACCGTTCAATGAGACAAAGCCCAACTTGCCAGTCGTATGAGTGAGCCATCTTGGAAGTGGATCCTCCAGTCGCCAGGCAAGCTGTCCCAGAAGATGATGACTGGAACAAAGGCAAACTGTCTCTACCAAGCCCTGCCCATGTTGCAAATTCATGAGCAATACACACAATCATGGTAGTTTGGGCCACAATTTTTGGGGTGGTTTGCAATAGATAACTAGAACAGTTTATAATGTTTTACTCCTAACTACTGAAACCTTTGATATATAATCTTGAAATCTTGCAAAAGTAACTTATTTCAGTTTCTGCTGTCCCTCTCTTCCTCAATGCCTTCCCATGTAGGATTGCCAAAGGGAAAGAACCAAAATTTAAGGAGACTAAGTCTGATGGAGGGCCTGGAAAATCCACAAACTGGACAACCAGTGTTGTGTCATTGAGATATGAAGTATAATTATCCTGAAAGTCAGTGTGTGAAGAATTAAAAGGAGACATTATGGCAGTGCACGTATTTCAGAGAGCATAAATTTTCTGGAAAGACTTAGAATCAAAGCTGTGTTAAAGTATTGTCAAACTGCCTTTTAGAAGCAGGATCGAGGACATTGGTCATTGAAACTCAAGCTATTAACAGGATGACATCCTCACTCTTACAATGTCACAGAGCTAAAGTTTTGATTCACGTCGTGTGCCAGATACCAGGTCACATGCTTTCACACACATGTTTTGCGTGTTCGTTATACCGTTTTTTTAGGATATGGTGTCATCTCATTCTTTCATGGAGAAATGTTCTTCTTGCCTGGAAGATTCCTTGCATAAACATGAAAAATATAAGAAGAGTGTAAACATTTTCCAAACCAAGATGGCAATATTTTTCAATGTGGCATTAAAGTTTTGTTTTGTCAGTTACTTGACTGTGACAACCATTCTGCCATCAAGGCACATTTGATCATCATTTTGAAAATAGTAATGATCATAAATGACCAAACGACTTAGAAATTTCTTTTAGAAAATGTCACCCTAAAAAACTCTCTAATTGCAAAATAAGATACTCAAGATGGTCTATGAGACCCCTCAAGACACTAGTGGGAGATGGGTTAAGGGCAGCAGCAAAAGTGGTAGTAATAATAGAAAGTTAATGATTTGTTTACAGGCATATGAAGTAAATATTTAAAAACCAAACATATTACTTTTAATGTAACTCAGACACGAGCTTATTGAATGTTTTCAAATAAAGGCAAAACTAACATAAATTAAGGCCACACATTCAAAGAGAATACGTTAATGAATTCACATGAGCCAATTACATTTTATTCCTAAAAACATGTACAAAATCCCCAAAGTCTGAGGATTTGCCCACTTCTAACTATAGGAGTCTAACGACCAGCAAGTGCTAATAAAAAAACACGACTTTCCCTACGGACTCTCAGGAATTAATAAATAATATAGTGAAAGTTACTGTGGTGCTGTCTGCATTATTTTTTAATCCTTATCTAGAAACTACGCATATTTTTAAAAATGATGCCCCACTTGTGTCTCATTTTCCTCAAGTTCTCATGAATTATATGTCTTCTATTCATTATATATCACAAATTGCTTTAGTTATTTTTAAAAGACTTCCAAGTTCAAAACAATACTGCTTGAGAACGTTTGATTCAGCGGCTTTCCTAATGGGGCAGCTGGAAAAATAAAAGATGATTGATGAAGAGGTGACACCCATTTAAGCCACTGGTAAATATCATGTTATCCCCCGAGATAAGCGCCACCTTTCTCATATGTATGCACAGTCACAAGTACACATGTGAGAAACTAATAACATATATAAAAAAAAAGAAAAACAACTACTGTCCTATGGGAGTTATTAAGTAAAGAAAGTCCATTATACCACAAAGTAGAAAATAATTAATTCTGTTATTTGCAAGTAAGCTTTCAAACTAGCAAAATATGATTCTGGTTAACATCATTTAAAGTGAAAATGAATTGGAGAAACCATTTATCTAAGACAGATTTTGAATGTGTATCAAAATGTATGTACATATATAATATTTATGAAATGCAACTGCATACACGTGCTTATTTTGAAAATAGCTTAATGAAAATAAAATTATTGGTGTGAATTATAATTGCTAATTGCTTAGTTTCTTGTTTACTTTTTGATAACTTAGTTATCCAGTTGTGTTTTATTTTCCTTGATATGATTGACTGGAGTCAAATTTTACTGCTTTATAATTTCCCTTCTTAAGAGCAATGTTAATTTAGTTTTGCTCCTTTCTAGATGACCTATCTACATTTTTCTGAGTGTTTAATATTCCCAATACATTATTCTTTGTACAGAGCCCACAATAACCACCACTATAATAGAGTGTGTATGACAGAAACTTGAAGGACAATATGGGATGTGGGGGAAATAATATAGGCCTTAGAATCAGAACAGAATTGAATTCTAGTTTTTCGTTTATTAACTTTGAGACCTTGGGAAGATTTAATCTCCCTAATATCTTCTTCATCATCTCTAAAATGAGCTCCAAATACCTACCTTGAAGGTTTTGAAAATAATTAAGTGGGGGGCCAGCCCCATGGCCGAGTGGTTAAACTTGTGCACTCTGCTTCGGAGGCCCAGGGTTTCACTGGTTCAGATCCTGGGCACAGACCTAGCACCACTCATCAAGCCATGCTGAGGGGGCACCCCACATAGCAGAGCCAGACGGACCCACAACTAGAATGTATGACTGTGTACTGGGGGGCTTTGGAGAAAAGAAGAAAAAAAAACCCAGAAGATTGGCAACAGATGTTAGCTCAGGTGCCAATCTTTAAAAAAAAAAAAAAATCCTGTGCTTTAAAAAAACAAATAAAATAATAATAATTAAGTGGAATAAAGTTGGCGAAAAAGTGAACTTGGAGCCTGGCACATAATAGTTAATGAATACATTTAATTGTCACCATTTTAATAAAAAAGGTACTGATACAACTTTATTAGTAGTATTAACAATAAGGCAGTATAATGTCAGTTAAGAATATAGATTCCGCAGCCAGATTGCCTGGGTTCAAATGTTGGATCAACTACCTACTAGCTGTGTGACTTTGGGAAAACGACTTTCCCTGTGCCACCATTTCCTTATCTATAAAATGAGAACAACAATAATAATGCCTATTGTACAGATTTTTTTGAGGATTAAATGAATTAACTTAAGAAAAGTAACATGGTTAGTATGTATTACATAGTAATCCCTAATAAGCGTTTTCTGTCATTAAGTAAGTAAGGCTATTTTAATTGTGATATTGTAGTTTGTCAATAGACTAACTGGGTTTGAGTCCCAATTCTCCCTCCCACTTACTGAGTGGGTGACCTTGGGCAATATATTTACCTTCTCTGTGGCTCAATTTTCTTATGTGTAAAATGATTATAATACAAACCTCAGAGGGTTTGGGTTGTGTATATATATATATATATATATATATATATATACACACACACACATATTTTTAAAGATATTTATGTATATATATGTCAGATATATATCTTCTAAGCCAATTTCCAGCAATGAGGTATTAAATAAACGTTAACTATTATGAAAATAAAGACATAATTTTATCATTAAAATATTATTAAAAACATAATATATATAAATTGAACTCTTCCCACAAATGTAAGGAAAATAAATTGCTTTATTAATGACAACTATAGCAATAAAGTAGATACTTTGGCTTGTCATTTGTTTGAGGCAGGGCCTTCGCTTCCATATTTTTCTCCATGGGTAAATGTGTTAGAAATCAAAATACAGATTTATGTTCAAATAATTCCTTATGTTCAGGAGCAAATCTTTCCCCAGCCTCTTGACAGGTATTAATTAAGAGCACAGGACAGAAATGATTTCTTTAGACCTAGCCCAAGTTTAAATTCTGGTTGATTAGAGCACTGACAGTTTAATCCACCTCCTCAGTTAGGTGGAAATCCAGTGCAAGTGTTGGGATTAGAAAGCTGGATTACCTGATTGTCCATGCTGACCACAAACCTCTTTCCTCAGGGAAAGTTTTTTTCCTAGTTGTGAGAAATACCATATGCTCAGAGTAAATAGCCATTAGCATAAGAAATACCGGATCCAATTTTACTAACCCTGGGAGATTCATGAGGGTCTTTCTTAACATCACTGAAAACCACGGCTCCAGTTTTTAGGACTCAACTCTGAACTAGACAGCAAAGAATAAGTAGGTCAAAACCAGAACCTGGAAGTCAAGTCAACATACTCATTTCAGTGAGATGGAATTGCTGGAAACCAACCGCCACACCTGGGCTCCTTGGTGAATTCAATCTGAGAATTCTGAGCACTCAAATCTAAAAATGGATGGCTCCATTGCTTTCTGTGAGTACAATTTTTAATCTTTCTGTCTTTGGCGTTTTCACTTTTTCCTGAGTTGTTATTTTGGGAAATCTAAGCAGTTTCAAAAACAGTTATTTCAGGTAACAAGAATGTAAGAATAGAGAAACTCAGAATTCTGGAGTACTGTTACTACCTGGAGTGTATAATTATACTTGTGGGCATTTTTAAACATACATTCTTTTTTTTATATACGAATCAGAGCCTATCATGTAATTGCTTGACTTGAGCAATTTTAAAATGTATAATATGTGCTGCCCAGACCTGAGCCTTGTATGTTTTATTCTGACAATATAAATTACAATGAAATAAATATTTTAAACCTAATATGTAATCATCATTGAGAACATATTCCAACAACTAAATATCTCAATCTACTTCATTCCTTTCAAAACTAATTTAACTGCCTTATTTTTTAACCACTTGATAAATATCCTGATTCAATTGTGATTTGAAAAGTTCTCCTCAAGCATATTAAACTCACTAGGTTCTTGGAAGATTCAATTTTGAAGTGGCGCTTTCTAACATTTTTTTTTAATGGTGAATAATAATGGAAGATACAACATAAAAATATCTCAGCTTAAGAAGGTAAGTAACCATAATAATGTCCCTTTGCTGCTGTAAAAAACAATCAAATGTTGTCATATACAACCGCACCAGCAAGAACTCTGACCTATAAGTTCAAATTTTAAAGATTTTTTATTTTTTCCTTTTTCTCCCCAAAGCCTCCCGGTACATAGTTGTATATTCTTCGTTGTGGGTCCTTCTAGTTGTGGCATGTGGGACGCTGCCTCAGCATGGTCTGATGAGCGGTGCCATGTCCGCGCCCAGGATTCGAACCAACGAAACACTGGGCCGCCTGCAGCGGAGTGCGCGAACTTAACCACTCGGCCACGGGGCCAGCCCCTATAAGTTCAAATTTTAAAAGCATAACTCTCTCAAATCCAGATAGGACACTAGTGATAGATAGTTTCAGTGCATAAATGATAGGCAGATAGACAGACAAAGTAGACAGATGATAGATGGATGGATGGATGGATGGATGGATAGACAGATGGATTGATGGATGGATGGATGGATTGATGGATAATTAGATTTATTGACAAGAAGCTGCACTAGGGAATATCTCCAGCAGCTTTCATTCTGAAGAGTTGTTTGAAGGACAGACCTTCTCCAACCTATTGGAGCTCTCCAGTTTATTCATGTATTTGCAAGGATGGGCACATAGAAGGCTTCCTGATGGGTCCTTGGGTTCTAGGAGGGTTACACACACTAAGATGTATACAGCTTGGCTCTGGTTCTTTGATTCACATTAGTTCATATTTCTATGAGGTAATTATGGGGAACAGTGAGTAACAAGGACAGAAATAGGTACTTTTCAAAATCAAGTTTTATCTGAAATTCTTTGAATGAAGCTGAAGAACTAGCTTGCATTCAGCATTCAGGTTAACAGATTAAATTGGGGAAGGAAACGGCTAAGATTTAGAGTCTGAATCTAGATTCCTGGAGCGGAAGAGCACAGGCCAACAAGTAATCTGAGAATACAAGCTGGCAATGAGAAAACAGACAAGAAACAAAATTTTGTATACAAGGAGACTAAAAATGTTAGATCCAGGCATTTCTGTTAATCTCAGAGTACGAGGTATTTGCCTGGTGGCCCTGAAAGGTCAAGGAGAACGAAGCCGCTCCATAACGTGAGGCCGGTTCTTCAGGGCCAGAGGGCAGGCAAAGCAGAGGACTGGGTTCTGGGGCAGCTTTACCATGATCACTTGCTGCAGTGAGATGACCTGAAGGTTAGCAAAGATGGAGGAGGAGCACTTGCCAGACAAAGACTGGGACTGGAAAAAAATAGTTTAGGAATGAATAAGTATTCTAGAATAGATGTACAAGTTAGTATCATATTTTTCAGAATCCAGCAGGACTTTAAGCAGTGAGCTGGGTTTTTTTGCAAACATAAACTCCTTCATCTTGTTTTCTGGAGGAAAGATATGTTTTCACGTACCTTGCTCAGAGCACCTCAATTCCCCCCTACACAGTGCACTGAAACTTCTAGAAAAGGTACACTTAAATCTATGAAACTCTTTATCTATAATAGGAGCCTACGTGACGGTCAATAAGATCAATTATCTATCTCAGAAATTCTAGTACCTCAGAGCAGGACATCAGTATGCTTCTTGCACGCCCTCAGACTTCCAAGGAGAAATGAGAAGAACCTTGGAGTAGGCTGTTGAGACCTTATAAGTCAAGATTAACACTCTTAAACAGGGGGAAGATAAAATCTATTCTTACCTGTGGAAGGTACAAACAAACAAACAAAATCTTTGGAGCTGTATGTTTTGTTTGTTTTGTTTGCTAGTAGTCCTTAAACTATCACACACTTAACACCTAGAAAAAATTTTTATAATTATGGAACAAGCACACATTGGTTCTCATTTCTCCTGCACATATGCAACACTAAATTTGGGGGTTTCTCTGCTTTCGGGCAGGACTGACTTGAGCTCATAGATGGCTGTACCTATTCCAGATGGAATCATCTCAGTACGGGCTGTAATATCCGTACTCGCCATTTACACAAAATACTTGGTGGTGCATCTTCATGCTCGTTGTCCTACATTTACCTTGAGACTTCTCTCAAAATCTGTTGTGGGAACTATTCACTTTTTAAAAGTCAGGAAACCTGATGACTCCGGTGGAGTGGACGATCTTTCAGAGGAACGAAAGGAATTGGTGCTTTTTGCCCCATAGCATCAAAGCCCTCCACGTGCCATATGGTTGTCCCGGCTCTCAACTCCTCAGTCAACACTATCCATGATCAAAATATAACACCATCCTCCACGTGTCAGGGAAAATTGCTTCAAGCTGATGTGAAAAAAGCCGCTTCAAACAACTGCTAACATCTCTTTAGTAAGCCGAGCAGAAAGGATAGAGTTGCCTTCTGACCCAGCCAAAGTGATGTACCCTTGGTAAAGCAGATGCTCATTTAAAATATGATTCACCACATGCTTTTTCCACTCTTCAATTGAATTCTCTTAGGAATTCATCCATTGTTTCTTACAGAAGACAGTAATACTATGAGAGTGGGAAGAACCCTGTTCCTACAGCCTGAAACCAAGGTTTCTGTTGAATGTTGAGCAAGACTCTTAACCACATGTGTGAAAAAAACAATTAGAATTTTATGGTGGACCTCTGTTCTATTGCCTGCCAAGCATCTCTTTCCTTCCTTTTGCGGGCCAAGCCACTCCCACTTTCAGTCTTTGTGGGTTGGGTGGAGGCGACTTCACTCCTGACCAACAAGAGTTCTACATGCTCTGGCCACAGAGATGGGTTGGGGTTGGACACATGTCCTGGGAATGACCAATGAGAGCCACACCTTGGACCTTTGCAGGGTAGTGGTGTTTTCTTTCCACCTCCAACTTGGTTTACTCAGTGGAGAGGGTTGGTAGCCTGGAGTATTGGTGACCATGCTTGCTACCACACAGGAAGGGCATAACTGAGGATAAACACAGTGGAGAGAAAGCAGAGGCAAGAGAGAGAGACAGAGACAGAGATGGAGACAGGGCGTTAGAGAGACTATATCTTGGTCTAATATTTAGCCTCTGGATCCACCTCTGCCTGAAATGAGAAACTCTCAGTTTCTTGTGCAATTACATAAATTTCCATTTATTTAAGCCAGATTTTCTTCCATTTGCAATCCAATCGTTTTAGGACTATCGTTAAAACTGCTATCTACCAAAACACATAATCATGCATGTAAATGATCTTTATAAACGCTAAAGTGCTATACAAAAGTGAGGGATCATTTCTGCAGGACAGAACACTCCTCCTGCATAAAACTGTGAATCCTAGTCTGGATGCATGTGCGCCAGTAGTATCTATCACACAGGGGTAAATTCTAGCCCAGCATACAAATGAATAATTTCTTCTCAGTTTTCTTGAAACACTACATAAGGCAAACTTCTATTACAATGGCAACTGACAGGTTTCCATGGTTGCAATGTTATAATTACTGTTTTTTACAATGTTTTGTCACAGATTTTTGCAAAAATGATTTTTGTCAGTCTCAGCTCTAATGTCACCTCCTCAAAATCCTTCGAAGGGTCCCCTCCTGACGAGTCCCATCTCACTGTGGTATATTTCCTTTAGTAGTTATCACTCTCTGAAATTCCCGTATTTACCCATTTCCTTGTTTATTGTCTCCATCATACCAAAGCTCCTGGTCTCTCATCTTCAACTACTGGGTTCCTAGTGACTAGAATCAGGCCTGGCACATAATAGATGCTTAACAAACATTTGTGAAATAAATTAATATACTCTCAGACATGCTGCTGCTATCTCCATAGGCAAGGATTCCGGGATGAAATCTCCAGACAGAGTTGACACCACTAATGTGAGAAAGAAAAAATTGTCCTGGAGACCTCAGTATCCCACTTGTCCCTCACTGACCAGGAGATGGGGTCAAAGAATGCACACCTGAGGGTGACAAATGACACCCTGCTAAAACATATGAAGTTCACACTTAGTAATTATCTTTCCAGTTTAGTTGCCGACAGAAACCATAGAGAACTTTCCTATCTGATTCTAATAATTAAGCCTTGCTCCAATACATGATACTTGATTTTGGATATTAAAGGTTCCATTATGATAGCCAAAAAATATTCAGAACTCTAATGTTAGCAGCTTTCTGATTTCTGAAAATACTCCTCTCTCTCTTCTGTTACGGACCTTAGAAATTCAGTGTCCTTAAATGTTTATCCAAAAATGAATAGCCTAAATGATAGCTAATTGTGTAGTGAAATGGAATTATAAAATTTTAATTCTATAACATATAACAAAAGATAAAAATAATGAAATAAAACACTTGTATATGTTTACATGTATTACCATAACTTAAAAATAGTATGGTTTCCATGGTAGAAAATAGTCTCCATTCATAAAACTCTAAGTGACCAACAACCAAAGCAGACTCGAGGCCCAATCCTTGGTTCAAATATGCTGATTGTGGGGCCTCTGCCAGTCCCCTAACGCCTCAGGGTCACAGTGACCTCAATGCGATTGTTTTTAAGCTTCAGAGGTAATATTTCCCAACATTAAATGTCACTGCTTGCACTGATTTCCTCCTTGAGGGCCATAGAATCTAGTTTCAACCAGAGCTGAAAGGAAAGCAGATAAAGAGGGAAGACAGAGGCACAGAAGAGTGATCCAGGAATTTTTTTTTTTTTTTGAGGAAGATTAGCCCTGAGCTAACATCTGCTGCCAATTCTCCTCTTTTTGCTGAGGAAGACTGGCCCTGAGCTAATATCTGTTCCCATCTTCTTCTACTTCATATGTGGGACACCTGCCACAGCATGGCTTGACAAGTGGTGCATAGGTCCACACCCGGGATCTGAACCAGCAAACCACGGGCCACCAAAGTAGAATGTGTGAACTTAACCACTGCGCTGCTGGGCCAGCCCCTCTCCAAGAATTTTAAGACCAGTCTTTTCCTGTAGACTCAGGGGACCTGTGTTTGTGCCCTGTATACCTCAGTGTGTGAAACCAGACAGGTTGCTTAACTTCTCTGAACCTCTTCATATCCACGAAATGGGAACAGTTGTTTCTGTTAAAGCTTTAAAAAGATAGGGCAACTAGTTAAAGAGATGCTTAATATAATTGAAATGTGGAATGTACTCATTCTTATCCTAACCCTCTTAATTTGAGCAAGCTCATTTCTCAGTGAATATATTACAGACCATGATTTGCTCCTCAGCTTCACAAGTCCATAAACTGGAAAATAGTAGCAGACACATATATGATAAAAATCACAATAAAAGACTTCCCAAAACTTAGTTCATATGATACATAAGCTAAGCTGTTGATTTATCTACTGTCACAATTTTGGCATGCCCTATCATAGCCATCTACTTCATGGTCTCAAGTTTCCTGAGAAGCTTGAATTTGAACCAAAAAGGCTTTTTGGTGTGGTGTGTGTGGAATGAGAGCAAAGAGAAGTTGATGTTCCTGAGAGACATTTCACCAGACCCTCAGGCAAGAACTTCTCATATGACCAGACTGCCCCATGCCTCCAGTTCACTGCTCCAGGATCACTGAGTACATTTTGCATGAAGAGTGCTTCTCCAAGCTAAACATGTTCTCACTGGCCACCTCCTGCTTCTTCTTCTTCTTCTTCTTTTTTTTTTTTTTGTGAGGAAGATTGGCCCTGAGCTAACATATGTTGCCAAGTTGCCAATCTTCCTCTTTTTGCTTGAGGAAGATTGTTGCTGAGCTAACATCTGTGCCAAGCTTACTCTATTTTATATATAGGATACCACCACAGTGTGGCTTAACAAGCAGTGTGTAGGTCCATGCCTGAGATCTGAACCTGTAAACCCCACACGGAATCTGAACCTGTGAACCCCAGACCACAGAAGCAGAGCATGCAAACATTACCACTATGCCACCAGGGCAGCCCCCACCTTCTTCTTTTTAAGACTTAGGACAGACGCTCTTGACTGACTAAGACAATGCTCAATTCCAACCTCATTCTCTCTTGCTTATTCCCAGTAGAGAAGCTAAATATTTGCTCCCCAGCCCCCTTGGAACTAGCGATAGCTTCGTGGCCGTTCCGGTCAAAAGTAGATTTGCTGAAGACTGCTGGGCCCTACTGGGGAAATTTGCATTCCTGATACAAGGGACAGGCAAATCTGGGTGGGGCCATCCCTTCCCCTTCTTCCTGCCTTTACTAGAGACACGAAACCTGGGGTCACAGCATCACAATGTTTTTATGGTGCAAGAAGTCAAGCCAACACACATAAGATAGCAAAGTAGAAATCTAGAGGAGAGCTAGGTTTTGTGTCATCATCAACCACTCCTAAGCCTGAACAGTCTTGTCTGAACACCTTGTTATGACGGATCATTAAATGGCTTTCTTGCCATTTTAGGCCACTTTCAGGTGAAATTCTGATTTTTGTTTTTCTATTTTTAGTAAAAGCATTCCTAATAAATATTAATAGCAAGGGTTAATCTAGAGTTGGGAAGCTGATACCTTGGTTGTAGGAGAGATTGTGTCTTTTTATACCTTAGAGACTTAATTAATTTAATTCTGTCAGGGAAATTGCACTTTCTGTATTTCCAAGTTTTTAAATGGGTCCTCACTGTTACTCCCACATACTGGTGACAATACCGGCCTTAAAGGCTTCTTGTAAAGATGTAATCATGTTTTTTTAAGTGTCTTAAAAACTCTAGGGATCTTTACAAAAGCAAAGCAGTCTTACTATGACTACCATCTGTAACATCTTCCAATTCAAGAGGACTATGTAAGAAATCCCTTATGGCCCCCTAAATGAAGGCAAGGTTTTGTAACAGTCAAAAATTACTTATTACTATTTAATTTCTAAGATTCTTTCATAGAATTTATAGGCACCAAGAAGTCATTGGCCACTTTAATTTTACTTTGTTTATTTTTAAAAATGTTTTAATGTGAATTAAGTATTTAACTAAAGACAAAAAAAGGCATACCAGGGTGACCAACCCGCCATATTCACCCAGGACAGTCCCAGTTTTAGCGCTGACTGTCCTGTGTCCTGGAAACCCCTCATTCCCAAACTACCCCGCTGGCTGCTCACCTTGTGATTCAGACCAATGTTGCTACCTTTCAGTCTTTTAAGTTATGTTGCCTTCTGCTGTTGCTAACGTTAAACGTCCACTATTTTACTTATTCATTCACTCAACAAGCATTTGCTGAGCCAGCGCCCTCTGTGGCAGGCTCCATGGGTACCAAGAGGAATAAGACACGTCCAAGGTCTCACAAGCCTAGAGGGAAGAGCTGACGCCAACACCTAATTAAATCATTATAACGCCACTTCAGACTGACCCAATAAATTTGACCCAACAGATTAATGTCTATGGAGTTCTTTTGTAAATATCTGCTGCCTCCAGCAATAAGAGTCAGGTAGGAACTACTTTTTTTGTAACCAGGTAAAAAATACAATAAAGGCAAATTGCAGGCCGATTCTGCTCAAATTCAAACGTTTAGAAGCAAAGATGCCTCAAAATAGGCATGCACTTAAAAAAAAAAAGACTTAATGATGTCCTGCTCTACCCTAACCACTCTGACAAGTCCTTGACGTGAAAGGTTTACTCTAAGAGGAGCACAGACACATTCTAATGGCAGGATCAGCCAACCTTTGAGTTAGATTAGACAGAACAGTCCTGCCTAAGAGTGAGGTGAAAAGACCAAGTGGGCATTTAGAACTTGGACTCAATACTAAAAGTGTGGCCCTACTGGGTTCACCGGAGTCCAGGGCCTCACGCACACAGGGGTGGCAGAGTCCAAGAACTTTTCTAGCTGAATATATATCTTGAGAACTGTTTATTTCATTAAGGGAAAAAACAACTATTTCTAGTATGTTTATGTGAATTAACAAACCCTCTGCCATGGAGTTACATGATACTTGAACTACTTGCCATAGATAGCTCTAGGGCATGAAATCCTTATCAAAGTCCTTCAAAGGCAAACTAACTAGAATATGGATTAAATTTAATTTACACACACACACACGCATATAAAACAAGTATTTTTTTAGCGGGGGCTGGCCCCATGGCTGAGTGATTAAAGTTCCATGCACTCCGCTTCGGCGGCCCAGGTTTGCGGGTTCGGATCCCATGTGCAGATCTGCTCTACTACACAGCCATGCTGTGGAGGCATCCCACATACAAAGTACAGGAAGATTGGCACAGATGTTAGCTGAGGGCTAATCTTCCTCAAGCAAAAAAAAGAGGATGATTGGCAATGGATATTAGCTCAGGGAAAATCTTCCTCACCAAAACAAAATAACAAAACAAAAAGACTGAAGTATTTTTCAATAAACTATCTTGCAAAAAATAAAAGAGATATTCTTTTAAAATGCAGAAGAAATCCCTGTGGGAGCTGGCGTGGTGGCAATGTGGTTAAGTTCATGTGTTCTTCTTCAGCAGCCTGGGGTTCACAAGTTTGGATCCCAGGCGCAGACCTACATACCACTTATCAAGCCATGCTGTGTCAGCATCCCACATACAAAACGGAGGAAGACTGGCACAGATGTTAGCTCAGGGACAATCCTCCTCAAGCAAAAAGAGGAAGATTGGCAATGGATGTTAACTCAGGGCCAATCTTCCTCAACAACAACAACAAAAAATCCCTGTGGTCAAACAAAATACTTGGGTATCTCAAGGACTTGACAACATGGCCGCAGAATGAGATCTTAAAACATGAATATGAGTTTGGAAAAATAAGGGAGGCAAAATGACATTAGGCAGAAGACAGAGCACAGTCAAAGGCATCTATATGAAAGGACTTGCTATCTTGGGAAACAATAGAAAGTGGCTGAAAGTTCCGTGAATCTCAGGAGAAGTGTCCAGAAACGTTACTGAAAAGGAGATTGGAGAAGCCAAGATGGTGGCAGGATTTTCACATCATGCTAAATGGTTTGGACGTTCTGCTCTAAGTGCTGGATGATAACGGGGTTTTCTGGATAGTGGGATGACTTGTTGCTTACGTAGCAATGGGAAGAATGGCTTGAAGAGAAAAAGGGGTCAGGGAAACAAATCAGAAGCAAAAAATGATGTAGACTTGAATTTAGGCCTCAGAATTTCTTCATTCATTCATCTCTCAACACAATATTAATTGAGCACGTCCTGGGTGCCATGCACTAAACTGGACACTGGAAATATGGCATTGACGAGACAGCCAAAATCCCAGCCCTCATCAACAGAGTAAGCACATCCCAGTTTGCCTAGATCAGTTGTTTGGTGTAACTATAAATAGAGACCATTTCACTTTTGAAGTATCCCAGAGTATGTAATAAATCACACACTCATCCAACTCGTGGTGATTCCATTCTAGGAGAGGAGACAGCCATTGAACAAACAACTATCTAATGGGGATATATGCTCTCGAGAAAATATAAAGTAGGAAAGAGACTGGAGTGTGTGTGTGTGTGTGTAAATTTTAACAGGGTGAACATGGTAGGTGGCATTTGAGTGAGTGAACCATGGAGCAATCTAAGGAAAAGAATTCCAGGCATAGGGAAGAGCTAATGCAAAGCCTCTGAGCAGAAGTGTAGGTAGTGCATTTGAGGAACAGCAAGGAGGCTGTGTGGCTGGAGCAAAGTGCCGGCAGGAGAGAATAACAAGATGAGATCAGAGAACGAGCAGGGGACCAGACCTGGCACCTCGTGTTGGCACTTGAGGGTCACTGTAAAAACCTAGACTTTGTCCCTGAGGACACGTGGTACCACTGGACAATTCTGAGCAGGGGCGACATGGTCTTACTTGTGTTTTTAAAAGATCTCTCTGAGTTTTGTGTTGACAAAAGTCACAAATGCATGAAAATAAATAATAACTTTCTCCAATCTGTTTTATTTCAGCCCGTTGCTGTGAGCTGTAGTTAAGACCAATATAAAAATAATGCATTTCCAACTACCAGAGTGGATTAAATTTCAAGAGCTACTAAACCAACAGCAATAATAATTGCAAATTCTTAAGGGCCTATCGACATGGCACCTCACTTGCATTATATCATTTTAATTTTCACAACTTGCATGTAAAAGAAAGGCTATTATCTCCATTTTACAAATGAAGAAACTGAGTCTCAGAAAGGATAATTTGAAGACCAATAGCTAAAAAGAGGCAAAGAGTGGATTTGAAACCTGGTCTCCTAGCTAACAAGGCCCGTGCTTTTGTTTACTACCTAAAACTGACTATTATGAAATAAGAATAAGGCTAATTATTGTAATAATAAACACATGCAAAGAATTTTAAAATACAGTCACAGTAAATTTGTTTTCTTCAGCTTAAGTAGGACAAAATTTCACTTTATAAAGGACGAACACCAGCACTTTCTCATTCCTAGTAGAAAATTCAGTCTTTGAACTTGAGTAAAATATTTTGTATAGTGTAGAACGTATTACTAGGAGCACTAGTAAAGTAACAGTACTAGTAAAGTAATAGTACTCGTAAATGCGAAAGCTGTGCTTGCTGCTTTAGTTCCTTCTTTGGAAATGGCGTTTTCATAGAAGCAGCAAATGAGGATAACTTTGGAAAGTTGTGACCATTCAGCGTCACCTGGCTCAGTCATCTCGCCAACCAGCGGCGGAAGAACAGAAGTTTGCTGGTAAAGCTTGGGTAGCACTTGTGGCTCAGCCAGCACTGAGTCTGGCTTGAAGACAAGAACTTTTTGTCACCAGAAGGGTTCATTTTCTGCTCAGCATGCTGTACACTATCCTTGAAAAACTGAATTAATTCTCTATGTTTCATCTTCTGCATATAGACCAAGATTATTTTATCTACTCCATTCTTTTGTGAAAAAGAAGCCCTCTGCTCCTTTGAAACTATGGACGCATCGTTTGCAGGGCACCCACCTCCCGTGTGCCAGGTGGGAGGGATTTTTAAACACGAGGAGTGCTTCCCTGCTCCTGACTTGCCTGAGAGCTGATGGAAACCAGCGGGGCCTGAGCAGGGGAACATCCTGGGAAGAGCTTCACGGGAGAGTGGAACAGACCAAATTATGCCAAAAAAGTGAAATATGGCCCTCCTCCTAGAGCTGTGGTGTGAGGTACACTTCTCAGAAATTGGGAACAAAATCCAGTCCCTGAAGCATGGAACAACAAACATTCTTTTAGAACTTTCACTTTAAGCTGCCAATCAACTCACATCCTATTTTCACACCATGTCATTTTAGAAACAGAAATCCCAGTTCTCGGAAGGCAAAGTAACTGAGCAGTAAATCATTTCAGATAAGAAATATAGACTCACATAACTCTAGAATGAGAGAGCCCATCAGAGGGTCTCGACTGATGCCCACAGAGGGACCAAGGAGAAATCTAAGGACCTTTGAATGAAACTTGTTTATACTCATAGGGTTGGGTGTTGGGTTTTTTTTTAATTGCATTGTTGTATGTCTTAATTTACTTAAAAAGTACTATGTCTTCTGTTTCCCACAATAATTAAAATGGAATCTTTTTAATTAAAGTTTTAAGGTAAATTAACAACTGTGATTTCTCTGAAAACTCCTATTTAAAAAATACCCTTGGGGGCCAGCCCAGTGGCGTAGTGGTTAAGTTCACATGCTCCACTTCAGTGGTCCAGCATTCACAGGTTTGGATCCCAGGCGTGGACCTAGCACCACTTGTCAAGCCATGCTGTGGTAGCATCCCACATAAAAATAGAGGAAGATTGGCAGGTGTGTTAGCTCAGGGACAATCTTCCTCACACACACACACAAAATACCCTTGGCCTTATCTATTGTGAAAAAGCTGACTTTGTCTCCACTACAATATGGCACTGGTGGAAGCTCCTGCACTCAAGCCACAAGAAGGGTGTGAATCTGCCCTCTGAGACCAGAAGGAAAACAGACTATCAAGCAGGGCTGCCTAGCATAGCAATGGAAGGAAAAAGCCGCCACCGGGCCCAAAATGCCCTGAGAACTTGTGAAAAACAATTCATGTGACAAACTTAAGTTCAGTATTGTTAAAAACCTTGTGTCACATTTCTGATTCATGTTTGGTGTCTCAAAAGAAAATTACCTTTTAGGCTGCTTTCTTCTTTCAGAGGAACAACGTTTCGCATTCACAAAATCACTTCTTTTTTTTCAAAAACTGCACATTGCAAATATCTTCTTATTAATCTTGCACGTTGTACAGGTAGCTCCTGCCTCCTTACTGGGCCTGAGATGACATATTTGACTGAACGAGAAAGCCAGAGCCCCTTTGCAATGCATTCCATTGATTTCCTTTTTCTGCTCATCTCCCTTCACCCTTTGCTCTGTGGGTCCAGCCTATGTGGCAGGATCCCCATTCAACCTGAGTTTTCATTGGTTACCTTACTGATAAGGATGAGGATGTGGTTATCAAAGCTAATAGGAAGTTAGAGAAGACCAAAATTCACCTCCAATTGCAGTGCCAATTAATGCCACTTTAAGTGAATTAATATTCACTTTAAGTAATTTGCCAATCTGTACTTTCCTCTCAAATGTTTCCCCCTTTCTTTACATCCCAGCCATAGAGAGCAGCAGAGTTCGCCCTTGCACACCGTGACGTTGTGCCTGTATTGTATCTGCTTGTTCCTGCCTAGGATGTCTTTCCGCCTGTTCTCTGAGGCGCTCTGCTCCACTGTTAAAAAGTCAGCTTCTCTACAGAGGCTACCCCCAGCCCCTCAAGGTGTTGACATTTTCACTCTATATGCTTATAGTCTAGATAACACTTTTATGATGGAGTTTGCCATGTTATTTACTTTTCCTTTTGCTTTTTACTGTGGTAAAGCACACAACAGAAAACTTTACCATCTTGACCATTTTTAGGCCTACAGTTCAGTAGTGTTAAGTACATACACTCACGTTGTTGTGCAACCAATCTCCAGACCTTTTTCATGTTGTAAAACTAAAACTATACTCATTAAACAGCAACTCTCCCATTTCTCTCTCCCCCTAGAAGCCACCATTCTACTTTCTGTTTCCCCGAATTTGACTGCTCTAGATGCTTCATATAAGTGGAATAAAACAGCATTTGTCTTTTTCTGACTAGTTTATTCACTTAGCATAATATCCTCAATATTCATCTATGTTGTAGTATGCATCAGAATTTCATTCCTTTTTAGGGCTGAATAATATTCCATTGTATGCATGCAATACATTTTGTTTAACCATTCATCCATCAATGAGCACTTGGGTTGCTTCAACCTTTTGGCTATTGTGTAATTCTGCTCTGAACATGAAGGTACAAATATCTCTTCAAGATGCTGTTTTCGATTCTTTTGAATATATATCCAGAGGTGGAATTTCTGGATCATGTGGTTATTCCATTTTCAATTTTTTGAGGAATCACCATACTGTTTTCCATAGTGGCTTTGCCATTTTACATTCCTACCGGCAGCACGTAGGGTTCCAATTTTTCCACATCCTCATCAACATTTTTTACTTTCTAGTTTTGATAGCAGCCAAAGTAATGGGCATGAGGTGACTGTCACATGTTATTTTAGTTATGTTTGTTGTCTGTCACTGAATTCCCTCCAGAAAGAGAATCACGCCTTTTCATCTGGACTCACTCATCTTTATGTACTAGTGTCTAATCATGTGCCTTGGACATAACACGTCCTCAAAAAAATGCTTGATTAAAGAATAAATGCTTCTACTGGTAGCCATTGCTATAAACCCTCAAAAGAGCCTTAGGCTTCTTCAGGAACAGAAGGACAGATGACTCACTGCATCCTTGCCTCCAGCTGGTCAAGGAACGGAGAAGTCATAGCTAAAGGTTACAGATGGTCGTAGTGAAAAGAGGAGCAGGGAAGCTGGTCCCATGATCCTTTAGAAGGAAAGATGAATGAGAAAGAGAATCAGGGAGCGCATCCAAGACTGAGAAATGCCTTGAGAGTTTCTGTAAGAAGGAAACCCTATCTGCCCAGAATCCTCAGTCCATAAGGTTCAGAAGTCTCCATGTCCACTCACCTGGGCACATTTCAGGTGATCCTGCCTCTGGCCATGGGTGCCATCGGCTATGTAGAAAGGGGTACCTGTGTGTTCCTGGCACTCCAAGTCAGAATACAACCAGAGAAATTCTATACAATTCTTTTTAATTAGGTTTTAAGATCCAAACAATCTTGGAATATAGCCCACTGGCAAAGTGGAGACTGTCATGGACTTTATCTTAATTTTACGTATGACAAAAACAAGATTCATAAAGAGTATAAATAATGGCACAAGATCAAAGATTTTATCCCCAAAGTCCTGATTTCTGCTCTATTGTGGAGCTTGGCCTTGTGAACTACCACCAATTTAAAGATGCATTTTGCATATTTCATTGTCAAGCTGTTAATATATTCCTTTCTCGCAGCTCAGTTTTTCTAAGGGAGTTGAATTCCTGGCTTTATATTCCTTCTCTTATTTATTACTACAGCATCAGCAGTTCCAGAACTTCCTGTTGCTCAACGGTCCACACTTTCAAAGTGCAGGTCTTCCTATTCAGAATATTCTTTAAATAATTACAGGTCTATGTTATGTTAAACTCATCCCAACGTGTTACCAGTCTACATTTTTATCTGCTCTTGCTTCTGCCTTTAAAGTCCTTTCAGCAATGCTAATTACAAAGAAAAAGATACGGCCGGATTCCTTTTCTTCCCCACTCATAGCAGCTCAGAAAATGAATTGTAGCATTCTGCTTTCTTATTTGTGCAGGTAATGATGTATTCATTGTGGCAAACTCTTCACAGATAATAAAAATTACATGCTTTTTGTGGATGTGCTAATTATCTCTTCTCGATCAACGAAAAAATATTGAATCAGCTTCCAACTACACAGCCTAATTTACATCCATATTTGATGCTGGCAGGAAGCCTGGGCTAGTTTGTGTTACTTCATTTTTTGGCTAGGAAATAAAAGTAGTCTGGAAAATTATTATTAAGAAACGCTCAAAACAACTAATATATATGATTTATTGTGGAAGGTCCCCACCAGTTAAGTTATAATGCCGAAGTAAATGCAGAGAAATGGCGAGGAAACCAGAGGACAAACAGGATGGATGGTTTGCAGTATCCAACTTGAGTAACGGGGACGAATTCAATCTATTTTGGACATGCAGAGATAACTTTGTTATTAAACGACTATTTGCACCAGGAAAGGAGCAAACTATATATTTTTAAGACCTAAAAACTATATCATTCCCTGGTGACAGAAAGAGGCCAACATTTTTGTGATGTTCCATTCATTTATTTCTTTGTACTTATACAACGCTAAGACCAGAATTGTTTGCAATTGCAGACTAGTTTTACTAGATTCTGTTACTTTTGATCACAGTTCTTTGTGACTTTCTGAAAGCCTATTTAGTTGTGAAATTTCGTTTAAGACAATATTCTTGGGGGTAAAACAATTCTGGTCTTGAACCTTAATTTAAACATTTCAACCTCAAAGGAATCACTCAATAGGATTTATGTTTATGAAATAATACCTTCAATATCATGAAATATTTCAATTCAAAAACCAAAATGATTCACTGTCAAAAGAGAGAAAATGAGAGAGGGAGTATTTTGTGTGTTTTGTTTTGTTTTAGTGAGAATCAGATTTCTCTTCAATTTCAACCAATGAACATTTTCAAAATACGTTAAGAAAACCGGCTTGCCTTCTATCTTCCAACACATAGAAGTTGTAAGCCTATTAATCCACATTTTTCTCACTGCCTTTCCCTCCTCATCTTAGCTGTGAGGACACATCAACTTCCATAAAATGTTAGTGAGATGTTGAATATAAGCCCACTGCAGGATCAAATGACTGCTTTGATCTTTGAGCCCATCACTCCAGGTTGGTCTGGATATTGGTGCTCTTGGGTTAAAAAATAATAATAATAAAGTAAGATACAGAGTTAGAATTAAAATTCAAGTCTTTTGATTCCCCATCAAAGCTCTTTTAACAAAAACACTCTAACCCTGTGACCTTGCACAAGACTTTCAACTTTTCTGAGTCTGTGTCATTACCAAAATTTACATAATATCGCTATCCAGATCTGCTCATTGGGTTGTTTTGACAAAACATTCACATTCACATGAAAGTATAATGGAAAATACAAATATAAGATATTCTGTCCTTAAAAATAATAAAAATATCAATATCAAAATACTAAGAATGTGCCACTCATACTAGCATATGAACCAGCCTTCCGTCTCACCTGGTAATAGTAATAACTTGTGAAAACCTCAAGAGGGAAAGGAAAGTGACAGACTCATGGGCCAGCCCAGATATGTGCACTTGCCTTGTGTTCTTGTCAGAGGATCCCTGGCAAGAGTTTGTTCTGGTCCCTTAATCCTGGAGCCAGGTTGCTGAAGCTGATACAAGATGGAGGGGCTTCCTGTGGTGGCTGCACCAGTTCCCACATATCACTCACAAACTACACCTGGTGGCACCCACCTGAAACCTATGTCACACATCTCTTCCTTTTCTTGCCAGGGTTCTTTGCTGACGCTAAAGTGCAAGATGCCACAGGTCTTTCTCCATATATGTGGAGTGTCCATACATGGGGAACCCAGAAGAGTGAGGGAGATGATGACTCATGGGGTAAAATTTGACCAATGGAAGACAGTTACTAGCAGGTAAAATTCTGGTACTTTCCACTCCCTGGATGGACTGTTTGGAGAGACAGTACCTTCTCCTGTCTTCTCTGATGATATTCTGTGGGACATAACTATGACTAGCTCAGTAACAACTCCCTTGTAATTTTATTCCCTCCTTCCCTGCCTCACTCACCTTTCGCCTCACTTTTGTGTTGCTTGAACTTCACTCATAACAAGATATAGCCCCTAATATTTGCCTCAAGCATTATTTTCTAAGGAACCCAGGCAGAGACACTATCTACCCAGGAATAAGAAAAAAGATTAATGGCTGATTAAGGACCTAGTTGAAGACAGAAATTGTAAATTCATATTCAGTCAGTAAGTAGAGTTATATGATTTTTTTCCAGCATCCCAGGAATAGAAGTAGAGAAAATAAAGAGTTAGTTTCATTTCCTCATTTGACAAATTGAGTTTCCTTTAAGTGTCAGTCACTAGACTAGTCATGAGGGGTTCCAAGATATAAAAAATAACAATTCATTGGGTTCTAGTTGGTCCTTCATTAGGAATTAACATTATAGGGTGGAATTTCAAGTCAAGATAATCCAAGATGCAGGTGAAATAGTATTTGTGAAGAGAGGCAAGTAAATAACACATTAGAAGACCAGGAGGGCTGAGGAAACTGAAAGTCTAGATAGATCAGAGAACAAGTCAGCAAGGAGGGGGCAGTACAGTCAGTAAGCGTCCGTGGAAAAAAGTGTCAGAACACGCTTCAGATATTAAGTTGTTCTGGGTGACAACAAAGTCCAAATCATAAGCATAAGAGGGAGTGGTGCTACCGGAGCAGAGATCAAGACTGTAAAAGCAGAGGAATTCAAAGAACTGTAAGACAGAGGTGGTGAGTGATTCATCAGTGTGAATTGAACATTTTAGGATTAAAAACAAGATGTTATATCCCACCTTAGTCTTTGCTCTTCCCTACACTTGACTGAGCCAGAAACAACCTGCTTTGAGGAAAAGTGCTTAACTCACGGATTGCTCAATTAAAATGACCTGCATCAGTCCAGTCATGGCTGAAATAAGACTTCATAGCTCTTTTCTGGATATAAATATCTTAACCATCACAACGCTGTTAAGCCAAATCCCAGGGTGAGAAGGAAAAATAGCAGGTAGGAGTGAAAGAAAGGATAGAAGAGATGATTAAGAAATAAAACAGAAAGTTCACCCCTGTATAAGTCAATAAATGTGACAGAGAGGTGAATCAGAGTGGGGAGGATGCAGGGAAAAGCAGCAGTACAGAAAACTGTGTTCTACAGGGGATGAGAAATGCAGATGGTGAGAGCTGCCATTGTGAAAATGGTGGGTGCACTTTCCCATTCTCTGACTCAATTACACCAGGAATGCAGTACCATGCAGGGTTAATGTGATCGCTTTCTTTAATCCTGTCATTTCCTTCTGTAAGCAATGCCAAACCCCTCAAACTGAGAGATGCTCAACCTTGTTAGAAGACTCAAGAGTACTCATAATAAACCATGCTGTGGCTTCTTATCTTGTGACCGCACAGCACTGTCTCTTCCCTCGGCAGCCTCCCAGCCTCACAGAGTTTGGAAGCCCGGGAACTGCATTCACCAGCTTCCCTGGTTAGTGAAGTTGCCCATGTGAGGCCCTTGGGAAGGGTTTGGAATGGAAAAGAGAGGCAGAAGCCATATGAACGTGTCTCTGGGTGTAGCAGGCAAACATGTGGGCACGTGGCAAATATCCTATGGTTTCCTCCAAGTGTTCTCCTGAAAATCATGTCCCTAAATTTTGAAGAAAAATATGATCATTGGCATCTGTCTCCTGGGTCTGCGGCCCTTTGATTTTCTAAAAGCTTACAGTGCACCTGAGATTTCACATGGTTTGCCCTGACCTTCACTTTGTCAGCACTTCATAAAGTTTGAGAGTATTTAACTCCCTGGATTAAATACCATCCTGCTTGAAAAACCTAGAGTGATGTCTGTTTTTTGGACAGAACTCTGACTGATACCTTTTTTTCTTCTTTATATCACTCATCTTAACATGAAAAATGGTTATTTTTAGTGCAATAGTGAGTTTTCAAGACTTTACTTTTTCATATGTTATAGTTTTTTTTACTACTTCCAATGAAAGTGCCAGAGATTAACCATAAGAATAAGATATTTTTGAAATATTATAAAAATCATATTATCAGAACTTATTGATATGCTATTCTTGCTATTACAAAACCAAATGAATTAATAATATACTTGTTTCCTTGGGGTAGATGCAACTTTATAAGTTTTAGACCTGATTTCTTTCCTGTGTAACCTAATAGAAGCAACGCAGGTCAAGAACTGGTCGTCTTGTAACAGGTGAGAAGGAAGAAATTCATGGCTGCTCTGGCGTGAAAGAAATACTTTCCACCTCTTTCCAGGGAACACTATTGTAGTCAGGAAACAGCCACTTAGTTGTTTGATTAAGGCTATAGTAAAAATTGCTAATTAATGTTATATTAATCTTTGTAAGTTTAGGCATAATTTTAATTCATTTCCATTACTTAAGCTGAAAATTGCCATATTATTCTTTAAGCATTTCTTTATTTTTCTCACATTTCCATTAGAAAAATTTCATTATCTTTATTACCATTTCTGATATTTAAGAAGAAAGAGCATGGGTTTATAAGTTCATAAGGATCTTTAAAGCTTCAGACCAGATAAATTGTTTTACCCAACTCAAGCAAGTGCAGTTCATTCTACGTAGAGAAGGATGTGGCCCGTGCATACTTGATGGCACTAGAGAGCAAGTCTTCAGCCTCTGGACTGGCTGCTGCCCAGGCAGACCCAGGGGACTCCTGGCTGAGAAATATTTTGAGCCGCCTCCTTATTTCAGTCTCCTATCTGTGGTAGTACCAGACCTAGTTATAATAACCCTACTTATAATGATCATTCAGCTTTTCTATGAACATAGTAAGAAAAACTTAACAAATTTGGCACAATGGGAATAGGCGAGAGACTGAGATCAGTATTTCATCTCTGGAAGGTGAATCCACGAGAGTCTAGAGAGGGAGCAGTGGAGAAAACACGCTGATCTGCCATGGATGCAACAGCCTTGAAGCCATCACAGTGGTGCTATGAAAAATTTCAGGGTTCGACACTGAGAAAATGAACTGATGATTTTTTGTGACTGGTTTTACGTGTAGTGCTATAACATTTGTAAATCTCTAAAAATTATCTTGAGCTAAATTCAGAAAGAATAGAGAAGAACTGATCACACAAGCACATACACTATGGAGAAATTTCACTATTTCTGTGTGGTCACCTTTTCTACTTCAAAGAAGTCACTATGAAAGTATTGTCATGGTAACATTATTAGAACCAATGAGCCAGTCTTCAGAATGTGTACTATACTAAGTCAAGTGGCCAGAGTGAGATCTCTCTTACTGATAAATGTTATTAGTTTGGGGGTCACTCAAGATTCTAGTGATGAAAAACTTAAGGGAAGCTTGGGGCAAGACCTTTTCTATTTTATTTACTCTGCTATCAACCAAATTACGTATTCCTCACACAGGTTGTTTTAAAGAATAATGCTAACAACCAGGTGTTCATTATCATGGCTAAATAATCTGTAAAGGAATAAAAATATCCCATAGAGAAAGAATAAAAAGGCCACCAAGAAAAAAACTTTGCATTTATGAGATCCATTTTATATGTAGACATTTCATCTTTCAAAATTCACATGTAGGCAATATTTCATCTTTTCATATTATATAATTTCTGTTCTATGGTTGACAAGCCCCAGGCACAATGGTATCAATTTCCATCCCATGTGAAGCTGGTGGGTGGAAGCTGGCCTGACCATGCATGAGCACAGAGACTTGGAATTTACCATATAATTACCTTTCTGGAAGGTTGAGTAGGATAGAGAAAAGACAAGCTAGAGAAAGTTACATAGGTTCTTTGTGAGTTCAACCAAAGATATTGGCTCTCCTAAATGATTAAAGACATTAATTTAATGACTACTACCGTGAAGATTGATAGAATTTCTAAAAACCTACTATCAAAGGATACGGGAAATTTTCTTCCCTTAACTCTGTTTAAATATGACATTTGCCCCCAATAAACCACAAAAACATGCATGCCCACAGTTTCATATATTTATATTTAATTTATCTGTTTTTTGCACATGGGTTTTATCTTTGATTAAAATTCCTATAAAGCTAGGACAACATCTATTATATTAAAATTGAACTATAGCCGGCCCAGCACTCCATAAAGATGAGCATTCAGAAAACATATTTCACAATGACCAAGAATATTAACTTGTGAGATTTATGGTCAGACTTATCATATTAGTCTCCCTTATCTTCAGACCCCAGTTTAATAACCTAACTCAAGCCTTCCTCTTTCTTAGCACCTATTTCAATAAATGTTAAATAAATAGATGAATGGATGAATGAACAGTAGAGTCTACATTTTCGAATCTCATCTTATTCAAGCGCTTCTCCTCAAAGACGACTATTTATGTCTATGTCTAATCTGATGTCTTGAAATAATTTTTGCTCCCATACCCAAGGAGGTAAGAAAGAAGCCCCCTCTCTATCAAAAGATATCTTAGACTTCTCTGAGAGATCTTGTGCTTACTATGCCTAAACTCAGACAATCTCAAGCCATCACGGCAACTCAATTGCATATTTTTAACCAGATTAGCTGATAATAAGTCACAAACCTATGGTGAGATTTTTTTTTCCTTCATAACTTCTAGATCTGAAATATAAAAATACAAAAATTTTATGGTGCGACAACATGAAATTATACTAATACAATATATAATTAGTACCACTAGCCTTTCTTTCAGAAGGATTAACAATAAACTAAGTTGAATGCACCTCTTTTCTATTCTGTATTTAGCTGCCAGATCTACTCGGCTTACTGTGTCTAAAACTCTTACTAGACACTCTTCCACTTTGATTAGATTCTTCCATTCCAGGGGACTGTATTAATTTAGAATATAAGATAGTTGCCACTCTCTGAAAGGTATAGATAAGAGCAAATATATAATTAGCTTCTTTAAACCAGCAAAACATAAATAGGCCATATTTCTAGGGTGACAGAGCAAGTAAAGGATTTCAAAGATGAGTAGGGAAAGCCAAAGTTAGCTACTAAATGATATTTACTCATTAGCAGATGGTATTTACAAATCACTCAAGATATCCCTCTTGCTAAATGTCATGAGATATGCTTTTGTTCTAAAACCTGTCTGAGACAAGGTGATGAAGTCCGGATAAAAGAGTTGCACCAAATCACCACGATTCACCAACACATCCTTAGAAGGTTGAGAATGAGAAAGATAAAGAGAATTAATTCCTGATTTACGTATTCTGCTAATAAAGTGGCAAGGTCTTATGGAACAAACACAACAGCTGCAAATTATGTAATTATGTATCTGTATGCAAATTTGTAGACATCTCATAAATGCTGGAACACTATTTGCAATGCTAATTAAGTGGCTTTTATTGCTGCTGCATAATTCCTACATGTGATTTGGTTCCAGATGTCATTGTAGCTGGTGAAACCTTTATTGTCAGGTTAGCTGAGGTAGCACATTAACACTACTCATAAAAACTCTATTTATAATTAAATTACTTGCAGTGACTCAGTGATTTTTCATCCTCCTCTTGTCCAACTCTGTTACTCATACAGCATGTAGATAGAGTTTCAAATGGAAGCTTGGGCCAAAGGAAATTTCTCTCTATCTACATTCCCACACAAGTGGCTATTCTGTTTAATCTCATCCATATAAAGCAGGTTCAAGTGGCTAATGAGCATAGGAAAGTTCAGTGCATGGACTAAAGCCAATATAGATGTGGCAGATGTCATAAGGTTTCATTTCAGCTTTTACAGCTGTAAAAGAAGAATAATTCCATTTGCTGTAATCTAATATCAGTATTTTAATAGCCTGAAGAATTGCTTATTTTATAATGTTTTGAGAATCATACAGTAGGGAGCTGGTACCATACTTTTAATTCGCAAGTAAGAAAAAAAGGATATTAAGAAAAAAGTGTTTTTTGAGCACTTACAATATGTATAGCATTGCAGGAGCTCCAAGGAAGCATGATACGTGGGCCCTCAAGTAGCTCACAAATAGTTGGGAAGGCAAGATATAAAAGGATTTACAACATATTACAAGACTATGAGACCTCATTCTTTACCTGGAACTAAAACGGATAAATGAAATCAGAGAGAATTCTCATACTATTTTAACCTAATAATTTATTTCCAGGCTTTTCCCCTACCAAAATTTTCATCAGAACCACTAATAATGGAAGAAATATAAACTGGTATTTTCACTGCTCCTTTTTACTTTTTCTAAGGAGAATTAGAGCAATTGTACAACCAGCCTTTGACTTTTTCAGGGCTGACTTTCTTTCAGACAATGACATCTTGGATATATATCATACATTATTGTAAGCAGAAGAAGTACCTTACATAACGAGGTGCTGAGTGGGAATTTTCCGGGTTCCTGGAGATGCAGCTAAGGCCCAAAAATAAAACTAAGACAATAATTAACTCCCTACTCTAAAGGTGAGTGCCTGATACCCCTGGGACCTCCTGGGAGGGTTTACTGTGAGGCAGCAGAACTGGCAGGACGGCCATTAACCACCACCCCGCCATACCCTCCCCGGGCCACAAAAGGTGACTATAGAGGGTGAGTTCATGCATTGTTCTCATAGAGAGAGAGGCATTCTAATTTGTAGTAAGGGAGGAGGGGCTCGAGATTGAGGGAGTGTGCAAGAATGGGAATAAGGAATATCATTCTGTGGCTTGATATCTGCACAGCTGGAGGAGGCACAGATTCAGTGATTGCTGCTCTGAGGTAGAGCTGGATGGGAGAGCCTTTACAAGAGCTGACATCTGAACCTGAAGGTTGGGAGCACATGTGAACCTTAAGATGTGTATTCATCTCGCAGCCAGACAATAAGCCAATGGGATTTGAAGAGGACATGTTAGAACATGCATGAAAGAAAAGGAGGTCACTTCCCATTGGAGTTCCCTGTGGCATTGTGAGGGCCTAGAAAAGATAACTGGCAGTTTCCATGGCTCCCCAAAAAAGCACAAGGATGTTCAGTGAGATGTGACTCTAGTTCTGCCAAGTATACAGGCTCCAAACCCAGGGACAGGGGCATGGGGACATGAACCACTGGTAGTGCCAAAGGAAAACTAGGCTACCCTCTCCTTGGTGAGAATGGGGGCCAAGTTGAAGTTGAACACTGGCCAGAGAAAAACATGAATACCACATATGCAGACATCTCAACATCAACAAAAGCCATCAGCATCAGAAAAAAAGACTAAACCAGAGCTAGAACAAGGTCAGCTCCTCTGCATTGCTATGTACCCATTACGCAAGAATATCTTTTGATTCGATTATTTATCCTCTTTACTGTCCCTGCCCCAACATCAAAGGAGCTAGAACTGGAAAGAAAGGGGTGGAATTGGAAGAATCTCAAAGCCAGACCATAACCAGCCTCCAGCTACATACATTCACACACACACACACACACACACACACATTCACAGAGAGAGAGACAAGATCAAAGCTCTAGTTGCAATAGGGGTGACTTTTAACTTGTGTATGAGTTCGAGATTCATGTTTTAAATTAGCCTGGATTAAATTTCAGTAAGCAAAACTGATCAGAAACCTATATTGTTAAGGGTAGGGGTGATATTTAATATGGTAGGTTGGAAAATATTAATTTTAAAAAATAAGTTTTATTTTATACCCCAATAATATGAGAATCGAGAATACTAGACATCTGAATTTTATACCATCTATGCCTTTCTAAAGCTACTTTATTGCTAACTTTCAAATGCTGTATATTCAAGCAGAGTAGCAATACACCAAGATTAGAAACCAAGAGAAAGCTTTGAAAAGCAAAAGGTCAGTATACTTGTAAAACAAGATTATCGAGGTATGCTCCACATACCATAAAATTCACTCATTTAAAGCTCTCTGCTTTGGTCTGGTTCTGAGGCTGATGGCCTTTGTTCATATTGAGAGCTCTACACAGATGGTAGTCATGTTTTTCTCTGGCCAGTGTTCAACTTCAACTTGGTCATATCTCCCTGAGGAGAGGGGAGTCTAGTTTTCCTTCGGCACCGCTAGCGGTTCATGTACCCGAGTCCCTGACCCTGGGTTTGGAACCTAATTACTTGATAGCACTAGAGAAATATACAATTCAGTGGCTTTTAATATATTCACAGAATTGTACAACCATCACTACACTCACTTTAGAACGTTTTTATCACCCCAACAAGAAACCCATACCCATTAGCTGTCATCCCTACTCTCCCCAATTCCTTACCTTGCACCTATGGCTCTGGACAGCCACTGATCTACTTTCTGTCTCTCTAAATTTCCCCATTCTGGACACTTTATATAAATGAAATCATATAATATGTGGTCTTTGGTGTCTGGTTTCTTTCCCTTAGTATAATGTTTTCAAGGCTCATACATATTGTAGTATATATCAATATTGTATTATTTTATATTGACAAATAATATTCCACTACATGGATATATCACATTTTGTTTACCCATTCATCAGTTTATAGACCTTTGAGTTATTTCCACTTTTTGACTGTTATGAACACTGATGCTATCAATATTTATGGATGAGTCTTTGTGTGGATATATATTATCGTTTCTCTTGGGTATGTACCAAGGAGTAGAATTGCTGGATCATATAGTGACTGTGCTTAACATTTTAAGAAACCGATAAAACTGTTTTTCAAAGTGGCTGCCCCATTTTGCATTCCCATCAGCAATTTAGGAGGATTTCAATTTCTCCATATCCTCATCAACATTTCTTATTGTCTAATTTTTTGGCTATGTCCATCTTACTTGGTATAGAATAATATCTGATTATAATTTTAATTTGCATTTCCCTAATGATTAATGATATTGAGCATCTTTTTATGTGCTTACTTGTGATTTGCATTCCTTCTTATGAAAAACAGCTACTAAATCTTTTGCTCAATTTTTAGTTATTTGTCCAATTTACCTAATTACCAAATTACTAAGGGCCAAATTAACGTCCAATTTACATAGTCTTTCTTTTCTTGCTTGTGCTTTTGGTATCATATCCAAGAAACTACTGCCTAACTCAAAGTCAAAAAAAACGTACTACTGCTTTCCTCTAAGAGTTTCATAGACTTACGTCTTACATTTCAGTCTCTAATTTTTTTTCCTTTTTGTATGGTGTGAGTTAGAGGGTACAATTTTATTCATTTGCGTGAGGATGTCTTGCTGCTCCAGCACCATTTGTTAAAGAGATTACTCTCCCAATTGGAATGTCTTAGAACCTTCATCAAAAATCAGTCCACCACAAATATAAAGAAGGATTTTTGTACTCTCAATTCTATTATATTTAACTGGGTCTTTATGCCAGCACCATACTGTTTTAAATAATATAGATTGTAGTAAGTTTCAAAATCAAGAAAGGTGAGTAATCAAATTTTTTATTCTTTTTAAAGATTTTTTTGGCTATCTGAGTCCCTTGCATTTCCATTTGAATCTGAAGATCAACTTCTTGATCTGCAAAAAAGCCAAATAGGATTTTGATGGGATTTGTGTTGAACCTGTAGATCAATTGGAGGAGTATATTCATCTAAATAATAAGTCTTCCAATCCACGAACTTGGAATGTCTTTCCATTTATTTGGGTCCTCTTTAATTTTTTCAACAATGTTCTGTAGTTTTCAGTGCGCAAGACTTGCACCTCTTTGTTAAATTTATTCCTAAGTATTTTATCCTTTTCAAAGATAATGTAAAAGGAATTGTTTTCATTATTTCATTTTCAGATTGTTCATTGATAGTGTATAAAAATACAACTTATTATATCAATGGTGTATCTTACAACATTGCTGTATTCATATATTAGATCTAATAGCTTTTTAGTGGATTCCTTGGGGTTTTCCATACACAAGATCAAGTCATTTACAAATACAAATGTTTTTACTTCTTCCTTTCCATTTGATGATCTTTCTCTTCTTTCTTTTTTTCTTTCCTTCCTTCCTTCCTTCCTTCCTTTCTTGCCTAATTACCTAATTGCCCTGACTAGAACTTTCAATACAATGTTGAATAGAAGTGGCAAGAGTAGGTATCTTTGTCTTGTCCTGATCTTGGGGTGAAAACATCCAAACTTTCACTATAAGCGTGGTGTTATCTGTGTGTTTTTCATAGATGTGCTTTATCAGATTGAGGAACCTTCCTTTATTCCTAGTTTGTTAAGCATTTTTTATCAGGAAGAGGTTTTGGCTTTTGTCAAAGGTTTTTTCCTGCATCTGTTGAAATAATCACACAGCTTTTGTCATTTATTCTATTAATATGGTGCACTACAATTGATTTTTGAAAGCTAAAGCAAACTAGCATTGCTAGGATCAATTCCCTTTGGTCATGGTATAAAATCCATTTTATATGATGCTGGATTTGGTTTGTGCATATTTTGTTGAACTTTTTGCATCTATATTCAAAAGTTCTGTAGTTTTCTTTTCTCATAATGTTTGTCTAGTTTTAGTAGCAGGGTAATCCTGGTCTCATAGAATAAATTAAGGAGTCTTCCTCCTCTTCTGTTTTTTGGAAGAGTTTGTAAAGATTTGGGTGTTCTTCCTTTTTTAAATCTATGTAGACCTCATTGAAGCCACTTTGGCCTGAGTTTTTCTTCATGATAAGTTTTTAAATTACTTACTAAATTAATTTAATTATTATGTATCTATTTAGATTTTTCATTTCATCTTGAAACCATATGGAAGTAGGCACTTCCTTCTTTTCTCTCCAATATATTCTCTGATTTCTACTTTCCAAAAGGTGTACTACTGCTTAGCTCTAAGCTGGAGAAGATAAAAGATGAGATACTTAAATAAGAAAGAAAATAAGTAATAAAGATATTGGTGGATGATGAAAATTGAACCAATTACCAATTTAAAGCAGACAGAGGATTATCTGGGAGACTGTCATTTGGTATGTGTAGTTAGATCAGCCTTATCTTCCCTGGTTTTTGCCATCTTGCACAAGTAGCAGACAATTTCTTAGTATAAGAAATCAATCCTGGATGAGGACAAAATAACATTGATCTGTGTATACATGGTTTGTGAGAGAGTGTCATTGTGGTTTCCATGATGTTGAGCTCAAAAGATTAAGTTGTCTCCTGAGCATATTAAGTGAACCTTTAATAATTCCATATAGATCTCATCTGTGATTTTATTTAAATTTTTAACTCCATAGATGCTTTAACCCCTTTATGAAGTAAAATTCAATTTGATTTCAACCTTAAAGTATTCACAACTCTTTTAACCCTTAAATACCAATATGTCTTAGATATGGCCTTATGTAATAACTGGAGATAAGAGAAGGGATCACTTATCTATATCCTGAGCTAAATTCTCAAGGCACAACCTTATCTTTAACCACAAGAACCAATAAAAAGGCCACTGAGGCTATATACTAGTAGGCTCAGTAGATTATGAGATTATCCAAGTCTCATGTTCCAATCTCATTTCTACTCAGATTCTCTATTATTGTTTTTGTAACCATTATCTACCTCCTCCCAGTATTTTCAGAATGACGCCTCCTTTGGATGGTTTACCAGCTATTTTGCTTGCTTATTGCTCTAAGACTGCCTTTGAGAGCACCTAATAAGCTCCAGTTTCAGTGGATCTGGTCTGGGAATGACACCACTTGCCACTCCAACCTTTTCCATATACTGTTGCCATACTAACTTTCTTATGGTGGTTTTTAATCTGACACCCATCTGCTCAGAAAGCTTCAATAACTTCTCATTTCTTACTCTACCAACCCAGACCCTCAACAGTTTTCAAAGATTTTGGATTCATGGTCAGACACTACTAATCCAACCTAATTGCTTATTACTCCATAACAAACATCACTCAAAGCAGATAAACTGAGCTTCCGTTATCCTACCCCAACTGACTTTAATGCTATTCTTTATTTATGGCCTTACTTAAAATAGCTTCCTCCTCGTTACTTTATAAATACTGTTTTTGATGTCATTGTTGTTGGCATGGATGTTGTTTTAGAGTTTTATCTACCAGTGATGGATAAATATGGCGACCATAAAATTTATTGTCCAAGCCAGGACACCTTTGAAAGTGAAAGGAATGCTACTAATGATCCACCTGGACAAGATGCAGAAACCAGAATGCTTCAGGCAAATGGGAACTGTTTTAAGCAAACCAAGTCTCACAGTCACCTTGTAAGACAAGTTTTATATAAAATTTTAAGAACAATATTGAACTTCTACAAACTACAAAATTATTGACCAAATTATAACTCTACTTTAGACTCAGATTTAATTACCAAGGAAAGGAAAAGGCAGCAGCAACCTTAAAATCTTAAGGAAATGCAAACTTGATTGTTAAGCTATTTCTCAGTCTTAGATGTTTCCTACTTGGCTCATCATAGTAAGCTACTGTCTTTTAAATAGATAAAGTAAATTCAATGTATCAGCAGTTTCTATTAATTTGGACATGGTTGGTGGTTTTTTTAAATTTTTTGGTAAACTGGCTTAAGAACCTATTAGTGAAAAAGTTGTGCTACTTTGTTCTTGTCTCATAAAATCTAACTGCCCAGAGAAGTTCTTCAAAATTCATCTCAGGAGCCGGCCTGGTTGCATAGTGGTTAAGTTCACATGGTCTGCTTCAACAGCCCAGGGTTCGCCAGTTTGGATCCTGGATGTGGACCTACACACTGCTCAACAAGCCATGCTGTGGAGGCATCCCCCACAGAAGAACTAGAAGCACTTACAACTACGATATACAACTATGTACAGGGGCTTAGGGGAAAGAAAAAAAATGAAACGAAAAAAAAGAGGAAAATTGGCAACAGATGTTAGCTCAGGGCCAATATTCCTCACCAAAAAAGAAGAATTTTCATCTCACAACTAACATGAACTGGTCAAATGTTAATATAAATTTACAAATTCTTAAAATAATTAATCAAAACTAATCCAATCTATTTGGTCTGTTTAAGTTTACAAAACACTGATAGAAACGTCTCCATAATTAGTTTTGAGACATTAGGTATTGTTACTTGAGATAATTTTTTTAAAAGCAATTTGTTTAAGTCACATGGAAGATGCCTATATAGCTCTCTCTTCCCAAGCCACCAGTGCAAGGAATTGAGGAAGAAGAAGACAGGCTTCATATGAGGCACCCGCCAGTGTCCCTGTGAAAGAGGCACACTGAGGGCACAAGTGCTGCCCAGCCAATGACAGCCCAATGAGGAAGACTTCACCTCTTTCAAGCAGAACAGCCAGAAGAACGCCAACTCTAAGAGAGAAAAGATGGCCTCAGTTGTGGTGCCAGTGGACCCTCTAATAAAAACAACACTAATAATAACAGTATTTGACATTTGTGAGCAGTGACTATATATCAGGCAATGCTAATCCTTCAGGGCTTCTTTTCACCTCCCCAAATTAGCATCTGAAATTCTGCTTGATCACTTCAGTACCTGGAGACTACCTTGATCAACAACTGTTTTAATAGTTTCATGGAAATGAGTTACTGAGAACATTGCAGAACACCTGTTGACACAGCTATTTAAACAGTGGGTGTGATGGCATGTCCTTAGGCTTATTAGTCCCTACCCAATAGAGATGCATTTTATAGAAATTATGACTCTGATGTAAAACTAGTTGGAAATGTTTTATAAATAGCCTGGGAGTTCTTTTCCCTGTTAGTGAGACACTGTGCAGCATCTTTATTTCTGTGATGGACTCAGCTCTCACTGGCTTCCATGTTCCAACAGAAAACCAATTTCCCCTGTCGTGGGAGAAATGACCAGGTGGGAAACACTGTTAATTCTGCATGAAGGAATGGGAATTTTTTTAAATGTTCAGCTTTTAAAGTCAGTGCTCTATATCCCTCTGGCACATTGCACAAGTTTTCAGGCATCCCCAGAGAAGAGGCACTTACTTGGAGCCTCTTCATGCAGAGCCATTTTTACTGAATACAGCAGAGCAGAGACACTGTCAGTTCTTTTTGCCAACACGTTGGCTTCCTCACAAAGTAGCGGAGTCACAATCCCACAGGACATGCCTCAAAGAGCAGAGACCTCTCTTCTCAAGGCAGCCAGTCTCTTTCTTTGTACCAAGGTAGGTTTACTGCAATGACACTACATTCCACTAAATTCACACACCACCTGCCTTCTGAACTCAGTGTGTTGCCTTGGAGTTTATAAATCTCGACTCTGGCCCTATCTCTAAATTAAGGTTGGGAGAAATTAGGAAATAGAAAAGGGAACTCAGATAGTAATCATTACAAGAACCTCCTCTAAGGCTTTTTCTAAATTCACACCAATCTAGAAAAGAGCCAAAGCCAAAGCAATCACTATTAGAGTTTACTTGGCATAACTACCTTGGGAACCACGAGATTCTTAGGAACCGATTTGCATATCTGTTCTTGAGCTCTAGAAGAATTGTGGAGTACTGCCAAGTTCTTCAGACCCCTGAGCTTGCACACTATTAGCTGAATGTCATAGGCTCAGCCTTGTAACAATCTAGGGATGTGGCAGCCTGAGGAGCAAGAGAGGAATCCCTGCTGAGGGGATATGGTTCCATCGAGGCAGGGCAAGGGAGCTAGGAGGAAGGAGAGTAAAGAATCAGCCTGTATTCAGCACACTTGGTTCCCTAATGCACCTCAGGGAGCATCATTAGGATTCTTGGAAGACCCACTCACTGCAAGTCAGGGCACTCTGCTAGCACATTGCTGTGACTGCCACCCAGAGGGGTGTTGATGGTACCCCAGGCACTAGCGATCAGGGAGACGCCAGGGACCAGGACCAGAAAATTCATACTTCAGCATACCTCCATGTCTTACAGCACCAGCACTTTCTGGCTTCCTTCTAGCACAAAGAATATAATTTGCATGGGCCTTAGGGTAATAGGCCACACATGACAAGAGACGGTATATCATCAAAACTTGTTCTCGTAAATCCTAAGACGTTCAGATCAGGATCCACCAGCAAACTCTTCCTATGGTTTAAGGACTCCGGTAAATTAACTGCTTTCCTGACTCCAGACCCTCTCCATTCCCTCCTGATGCTAGATCCTGCTCTTCCCAAGGGCCTCTGTCCCTGAAGATGCTTAGAAATGAAAGCCACTGGTTGCCTTTGAGAATAAGGAGATTGACTAGACTCTTTCACTGTCATTCACCTTCCCAGCTTCTGCAAGCTTCGATCAGCCATTCATAACTCAGTGCCTATTCAGCGCCAGGCACTGTGAGAGGAGCAGCTGATACAACAAGGAGCAAGGTGGACATATCGCTGTCTTGGAGTGTATGGTCTAGACGTAGATGTACACAACAAATACACCAACAAAACACTTACACAAGGTGATGAGAGCTATGAAGGAATGAATAGAACTCTGAGATAGGGACAAATATTGGGGCAGAGGATAACAGCTTTACAGGGGGTGGGGGTGGGGTGCTCTCTGAGTAGTTGAGATTTAAGCTGAGATGAGAAAGATGAGTGTGTGTGTGTGTGTGTGTGTGTGTGTGTGATAGGAGTGTGGTGGAATGGAGCATTTCCTACAGGGAAAAGAGTTCAGGTCAGAAAGGAAAACAGTGTGTCTGAACAATACAACTAAAGGAGAGATTGCATAAGTTGAAGCTGAAGAAGTAGGCAGGGACCATATCATTGCAGCCATGAGAGTCTGGGAGAGAAATTTGTTTTACACTCTATGTATTAAAGAAAACCATTGTAGGGTTTTAATCAGGAAGAAACAGGATTAGGATAAATATTTGCTAATCAAATGAATGAATGGATTCATCCCCTCCCAACCCCACAGCTTTAGACAGTCTGTGCCTCCTGTGTCCTATCTCTTCTCCACTCCCTCTTCTCAGTATTACTGTCTTTTCATCACTGCTTTAGGCAGTATGAAAGCCAACCCTTTCTCTCCCTTATAACCCACTTCTGTCTACATTCAGACCTCACTGGGAGAAGAGAGCCACATGCCAACATAAGAGTTACCCTTTGAAAGATGGGGGACACACAGAATTGCTTGCTGACTTTTGCATTTGAAAATAAAGCTATTTTGCAATTTGCTCACGCCCAGCTGCTGGTCTGCTATTATATATGTAAATATTCCATGGGAATACGTATCTACTGGAATGGAAATTCCATAGGACATGCATCTTCCTTTCTTTAGTTCTGTGTGCAAATATGTTACCCAGCTCTGCAAACCCAGCAGAATCTGCCCTTCTGTGCCTGCTCACGTGCATTCTTACAACCTCCAGCAATTTCCTAACACCTCCCTGTGGGAAAGAGCAACAAATCTTATACTAGCAGCTGTTTATATTGGTAAGTAAAATTGAGGACTGCTAATGGCCTTTCTAAGTACCAAGTTTCTCTAGAAAAGCATTGGGGAGGACCAAAAGCAAGGGACTTCAGTGCCTGTATCTTGAGAAAAATACCTTACTTTCCAGCAGGGGAAGGGTTTAAATGTATCCAGAGTATTTGTGGTTTTAAGAAGACTTTTTTTGACCCGTTTGTTGCATAAGATTGGCATGGAAATCTCAATTGATCATAGCCTTTATGCATCTTAAAGCATCAAAGTTCTGACCTTGTCTTTCCATAGCCCAAGAAAAAGCCTTGTGGCTTCTATCCAAAACAGTTCTTCATGCAGCGCATATTCTGCATAGCTAAATAGTTAATGGTCTACTCAAGCGTTGTATAATGTTCTGCATTTGTTTTTCTTCTCTTTATCCTTTTTTTTTTAATCTCCTCTAGGTGATTCAACAGGCATCCTTCTTCAACCAGCTGTGAGAGATTAAGAAATGTTATTTGCATTCATGGGAAGCATTCTCAGGCAAGGAACAATCTGCCTGTTGAATACATTCATGTAAATAGAACAAATGTTTTAAAGCTGAGCAAAATGAGAGCAAGGGGCACATGGGAGAGAAAAACCCACTACCTCTCAGCATGAACCATGCAGGACTTTGATCATAACTTCAAATGAGACTAGATCTTACCACGTGTGACAAGGATATGGATCCAGGATTTCTGCAATTCTGATTAGAGTTCAGGCTGGCACTAACCAGGCTTCCCTTTCTCCTTCAATTCCACCATTCCAGCTGTGGAGGATCCGGCTTTCAAACATGCATCTCAAGGGAGACTGCAGGGTGTAAGGGAAATGCAAGGGAGAAGGAGAAACACTGGCCCTGGAGCCAGAAGACCTGGGTTCTGCTTTCCACTGGGCCAATGATAAACATACTTCTTATTAATATGATTAAACTCAAGGCACAATTTAGAGATAATAAAAGTCACATTCATTGGGTGCCTCATACGTGTCAAGTGTCAAGCAGTATACTATGTATTGTACAAATGTGATCTTAAGCTTTTCCCATAGCTGCAGAAGTCTTTCTAACAAATGAGCAATTTTGGGCTCAACGAGGGTAGATGATTTGCCCACTGTCATTTTGCTAACTACAGGATTTTGATCAACCCATCAAGCTTTTCTGGACCTTAATTGTTTGTTCTCATTTTTTGTTTTTAATCTGAAAAATGTAGGGTTGGAATAGGTGAGCTCTAAGTTTCTTTCTAACGCCACCGATATTTGATTTGAGAAGTTCTCTTCAGCCCTACAAAATGTGGTGTCTCTCTGCAATTTGAGTTCTAACAAACTGGTTCTGCTGCCCAGTTCCCCTGAGTCTCTTTCACTGGACAAGAGAAAAAGAAAAGTCAACAGAGCAGTTGTGATGTAATAGAAATTACTTCAAACTACAACTTCCGGTAGTATAGCATCTGGCGCGGAGTCAGCATTCGGTGTTGGCTCTTCACATCAGGCCACTTGTGCCTTTAGTCAACTTGCTTATGCTTAATTTTCCATCTACTTCCTGATTTCTTCATTTTCTGAAGGTGTAGTTTAGATGACCTCTAGAATAGCTATACACCCTAATATTTTAAATTTAGGAAAATCAAAATGAAAGTTACAACGCGCCAAAATAATGAAAATCAGACCAAGAAAAAAATTTGTTTACTCTGCCTCTCCTCTTCAGTTTGTTCTTTTCTTTGCTTTCTAAGGCAATCTATAAGCCACAAATGGACATCCTTGTTCTCAAAATCTAACATTAAGGGAAATTATAGAAAGGAATATGCAGTTTGGCAAATTTGATCAAGTAGAATTTTTGAATGATCTTTGAAATCTACTGAAAGCTAGTGTACATGTGACATTACAAATGCAGGAAAGATGTTCAGTTCTAAACTTTTAGGAGATTATGTAGCATTCTGATCTGCTTTCCACTCATAAGTAGTTTAGAAGGAAATGGCAGTTCACCAAGGAAAGAAAAATAATAGTAAAGTGTATTGTATCTATATGTACGCAAGTATAAAGTTATGAGAAAACTATTTGAAATATCACCATGGGAAAAAATTAGAAGTTTTTGATTTGTTTTTGTTTTGTTTTGTTTGTTAATGGAAGAACTTACAGGTCACACAGAACTAAATTGTGAAGCAAACCCACAAACTTCCATGTAAGAGCAAAGTTTTATTTTCTTGAAACTGAGAATAACTTATGTCCTCGAAGACTGCAGGTTAATCTTTGATTTGCTGGAAGCTTACCTGACAATTGAAGGGCGACACGTTCTGCAGCTTTGGGTTCAGACTGTGGTTGAATCTTTGTTTGCCAGAGTTCAGGATTGAGTTGGGGTAAAATCAGAGAGTTCATGCTCAGTGACTTGAACGTTCTGCCGTGACCTCCATGTCCTCTGCCCCTCCCTTCCACCACCACGTTCCTTACTGATGAAAGCAATCTGCCTAAATAGTTACCAACTGTTTATACTGTAAAAATACAGCTGAATGATACAAAGAATTCTAGGGTTGTATATATTTCTTAACTGGAAACTAATTTTTAGGTATCCTGCAAGGTTTCAAAATTGTTCCCAGATATTTAAATAAACCCTTAGAATTCCAGTTCAGAAACTTATTTTTTTTTTAATTGGAAATAACTTCAAACTTAAAGAAAAGCTGTAAGAACCTTAACGTCACCTACTCTCTGGGAAACCTATTTCAGAATGAGCTCAATTCAGAGAAAAGCAGAATCAGAAGAGAGGGAAAGATTACTAGTGATATTTTACCCGAAGTCATATTTAAATTCTATCCCTGGACTTATCAGTTACATGAACAAACTCTGTCTTCATTTAAAAAAAAGCAACACTGCAAGAATAAAAATAGTACAAAGAACACCCAAATACCTTTAATAAGATTTGCCTATTGTTAACATTTTACCCTATTTCTTTTATCATTTACTTTCTCTTTGTCTTTGTCTCTAGGCCTGTCTCCATCCCTCTCTCTCTCTTTCTTTCCATATGTGTACATAAACATTTGCAGTTAAGCCATATACATTGTAGCCTTTATATTTCAGTTTATATCTCCTGGAAACAGGAATATTCTCCTACATAATCTCAGTACAATTTTCAACTTGAGTAAATTGACTTGATACTTTCATACATTACTTTTATCTAAACTTCTATCCATTTTCCTATTTTTCAAATTGGTCCAATAGATATCTTTAATAGCAATTTTTCTCCTCGCATGGAGGATCAAGTCTAGGATCAGGAATTGCATTTACTTATTGTGTCTCTTTAGTTTCCTTTAATCTGGAAAATTTTTATAGCCCTTGTGTTTGATGATATTAGCATTTTTTTCAAATGTGATTTTTTTTTTAAGATTGGCACCTGAGCTAACATCTGTTGTCAATTTTTTTTTCTTCTTCTTCTCCTCAAAGTCCCCCAGTACATAGTTGTATATTCTAGTTGTAGGTCCTCCTGGTTGTGTTATGCGGGATGTCACCTCAGCATGGCTTGATGAGTGGTGCCATGTCCACACCCAGGATCCAAACTGGTGAAACCCCAGGCCGCTGAAGTGGAGAGCACGAACTTAATCACTTGGCCTTGGGGCCAGCCCTGATGATATTAGTATTTTTAAAGAATATGGTTCCCAGCTATTTATAAATAAAATGTTCCTTTCTCCAGGATAGCTCATATGTTAGGCCACAAAACAAGACTTAATAAATTTCAGAAGACTGAAATCATATTGAACATCTTTTCCAATCACAATGATATGAAACTAGAAATCAATTAAAAGAAAAAAAACTGAAAAATTCACACATATGTGGAGATTAAACAACATGCTACTGAACAGCCAATGAGTCAATGAAGAAATTTTAAAAAATCAAAACATACTTTGAGACAAATGAAAATGGAAAGACAACATACCAAAACTTATGAGATGCAGCAAAAGTAGTTCGAAGAGTGGTGTTCATAGTGATAAATGTCTACCTCAGGAAACAAGAAAAATCTCAAATAAACCACCTAACTTTACACCTCAACTAGAAAAAGAAGAACAAATAAAGCCCAAAGTTAGTAGAAGGAGAGAAATAACAAAGATGAGAGCAGAATTAAATGAAAGAGAGACTAAAAAAAAATAGAAAAGATCAATGAAACCAAGAGTAGGTTCTTTGAAAAAATACACAAAATTGATAAACCCTTAGCTGGACTCACCAAGAAAGAAAGAAAGAAAGAAAGAAAGAAAGAGGGCTCAAATAAGTAAAATTAAAAATTAAAGAGGATACTCTACAACTGATACCACAGAAAAACAAAGGATCATAAGAGCCTTCTATTAACAATTATACACCAACAAATTGGACAACCTAGAAAAAAATAGATAAATCTCTAGAAACATACAACCTACCAAGGCTGAATCACAAAGATATAGAAAATCTGAAAAGACAAATAATGAATAAGGAGATTGAATTAGAAATCAAAAGCTTCCCTACAATGAAAAGTCCAGTACTAAATGGTTTCACTGGTGAATTTTACCAAACATTTAGAGACGAATTGATGACAATCCTTCTCAAACTCTCTCAAAAATGTGAAGAAGAGTGAACACAACCAAACTCATTTTATGAAGCCAGCATTGCTCTAACACCAAGGCCAGACCGTGACACCACAAGGAAACTATATTCCCTGATGAATATGCAGAAATTCTCAACAAAATATTAGCAAACTGAATTCAGCAGCACATTAAAAGGAAAATACAGGGGCTGGCCCCGTGGCCGAGTGGTTAAGTTCACGCGCTCCGCTGCAGGCGGCCCAGTGTTTCGTCGGTTCGAATCCTGGGTGCGGACATGGCACTGCTTGTCAGACCACGCTGAGGCAGCATCCCACATGCCACAACTAGAGGAACCCACAATGAAGAATACACAACTATGTACCGGGGGGCTTTGGGGAGAAAAAGGAAAAAATAAAATCTTTAAAAAAAAAAAAAAAAATAGATCCTATATTTAAAAAAAAAAAAAGGAAAATACACCATGATCAAGTGGGATTTATCCCTGGGATACAAGGATGGTTCAACATATGAAAATTAATCACTGTAACACATTGCATTAATAGAATGAAAGATAAAAATCATATGATCATCTCTATAGATACAGAAAAAGTGTTTGACAAAAGTTAACATCCTTTCATGATAAAAACTCTCAACAAACTATAGAAGAAATATACTTCAACAAAGTAAAGGCAATATGTGACAAGCACATAGCTAAAATTATACTGAGTGGTGAAAGGTTGAAAGCTTTTCCTCTAACATTAGAAACAAGATAAGAGTATCCACTTTTACCACTTCTATTTAACATAGTACTAGAAGTCCTTGCCAGAGCAATCAGGCAAGAAAATGAAATAAAAGTGAATCAAATAAGAAATGAAAAAGTAAAATTATCCCTGTTTACAGATGACACGATATTATATACCAAAAACCCTAAAGACTTCCCCCAAAAAACTGTTAGAACTAATAAACAAATTCTGTAAAGTTACAGGATACAAAATCAACATACAAAAATTAGTTTTATTTCTATACATTAACAATGAACTGTCTGAAAAGGAAATTAGGAAAGCAATCCCATTTACAATATCATCAAAAACATTAAAGTACTTTGGAATAAATTTAACCAAGAAGTTGAAAGATCTGTTCACTGAAAACTATAAGATATTGATGAAAGAAATTGAAGAAGACACAAATAAATGGAATGATATCCTATGTTCATGAATCAGAACAATTAATATTGTTAAAATGTTCATACTACCCAAACCCATCTATAGGTTCAATGCAATTCTCACCAAATTTCCAACAGCATTTTTCATAGAAATAGAAAAAATAATCCTAAAATTTGTAGGGAACCACAAAATACCTCAATAGCCAAAGCAATCTTGAGAAAGAAGAAAACTGGAGGCATCACACTTGTGTTTTCATAGCATATTGCAGAACTATAGCAATCAAACAGTATGGTTCTGGCATTAAAAGACACATGGACCAATGGAATAGAATCGAGAGTCCAATAATAAAACCATGCATGTATGGTCAACCACTATTTGATAAGGGAGCCAAGACTACTTAATGAGGGAAAGATAGTCTATTCAATAAATTGTGTTGGAAAAACTAGAAATTCACATGCAAAAGAATGAAACTGGAACCCTATCTTACACCACTGACAAAAATTAACTTGCAATGGATTGAAGACTTAAATGTTAAATTTGAAACCATGAAAATCCTAGAAGAAAACAGGAAAAAGTCATCATAATTTTTTTAGATATGACACCATAAGCAAACACAAAAAAAGTAAAAATAAATAAGTGGGACTACATCAAATTAAAAAGTTTCTGCACAGCAAAGGAAACAATCAACAGAATGAAAAGGCAACCTAAAGAGTGGGGAAAAAAATATTTGTAAGCCATATCTCTTAAGGGGTTAATATTCAAAATATACAGGGAACCCAAACAACTCAGTAACAAAAAACAATTCGATGTCAAAATGGGCAAAAGACCTAAATAGACATTTTTCTAAAGAAAATATACAAATGGCTAACAGGCACATGAAAAGGTGCTCAACATCACTAATCATCAGTGAAATGCAAATCACACCTGTTAGACAAGTGTTATCAAAAAGACAAATGCTGGGGAGGATGTGGAGAAAAGGGAACCCTTGCACATTTTGGTGAGAATATAAATTGGCATAGCCACTATTGAAAACTGTATGGAGTTTCCTGAAAAAATTAAAAATAGAACTACCATGTGATCTGCTAATTCCACTTCTGAATATATATCTGAATGAAATGAAATCACTCTCCTGAAGAGATATCTGCACCTCCATGTTCATTGCCGCATTATTTACAATAGCCAAGACATGAAAACAACCTAAGTGTCCATTGATGGATGGATGGATAACAAAGGTGTGGTATATATACACAACAGAATTTTATTCAGACATCAAAAAGAAGGCAATTCTGCCATTTGTGACAACAGGGATGAAACTTGAGGACGTTATGGTAAGTAAAATCACTAAGACATAGAAAGACAAATACTGTATGATCTCACTAATATGTGGAACATCAAAAACTAAATTCATAGAAACAGAGAGTAGATTGGTGGTGGCCAGAGGTCAGGTGGGGGATATTGGTGAAAGTGGTCAAAGGGTATAAACCTCCAGCTGGAAGATGAATAATTTCTGGGGATCTAATATACAGCATGATGACTATAGTTACCATACAATAACTATACTGTATTGTATACTTGAAAGTTGCTAGGAAAATAGATCTTAAGAGTTCTCACCATCCCCCAAAAATGTTAACTATGTGAGGTGATGGATGTGTTAAATAACCTTATTGTGGAAATAATTTCACATACATACATGTAACAAATCAACAAATTGTACACTTTAAACTTGCATAATGCTAAATGTCAACTTTCTCTCAATAAACTGGAAAAAATTTTTTTTTATTTTAAAGTCATGGGATTAAGTGAAAAGGAAGAAATAATTCCATAGATAACACACCTGGATTCACAAATCTGTGTTTCTGCCTGGGATGAGGGATTTGCCTTCCATTTTGGAAGTAAAATCAAAGTTCTATAAGACAGTTTTGCATTTGGACTCAACTGATACTTTCAATAATTATTCAATTGAATTCCCTCTGCTAAGTCATTAAGAGTAATAATCCCTCTTCATACATAATTTCTAAATCATTTAAATTAGTCCTTTGAAGAAAAAAACTTCCATAGAAGTGGCAAGGGCCTCCCATATGTGAAACTCTAAAGCACTTTTTTCTTTTTCTTGCTGAGGAAGATTTGCCCTGAGCTAATACCTCTGCCAATCTTCCTCTATTTTGTATGTGGGTCACCACCATAGCATGGCAGATGAGTGATGTAAGTCCATGCCTGGGATCTGAACCCGCAAACCCAGGCCACTGAAGTAGAGCATGCCAAACTTAAACACTTCTCCATGGGCTGGCCCCTCTGAAGCACTTTCTAACTGAAAGGATGAAGTGAGGGTACTCATTTGAGAGCCTTCTGATACAAGTGTTCTAATATCATGGCTACTACCCATGCTGACCCAAATAATCTACACTATAATCAGATCTACATTATATTTAATTTAAAATGTAGTTTTAGGGACCAGCCCCATGGAGCAGTGGTGAAGTTCACATGCTCTGCTTTGGCGGCCTGGGGTTCACCAGTTCAGATCCTGGGCGGACCTAGACACCACTTGTCAAGCCATACTGTGGCGGTGTCCCACATAGAAGAAGTAGAAGGATTTACAACTGTATTATGTAAGATATACAACTATGTACTGGGGCTTTGGGGGAAAAAAATGTGGAGGATTGGCAACAGATGTTAGCTTAGGGCCAATCTTCCTCACCAAAAAAGCATATCTTTAAAAAAAAAAGGTGTAGTTTAAGGTGATTTATTTAGGGGAAAAAAAGAAGTCTAGAGTCTATACAGGTTAGCATTATTTTCAACTCATCAGAGTAGGAAACTACAAAAGTTAAAGGAAACTTCACGGGTAGTAATTTGCACTTTTCTCTCCAATTCCAGGAAAAAGATCCTTCATCAGCTTTGGTTTAGTATCTGAAAAATGGCTTTGACTTACCTTGTAAATTTCGATGATATGGGCCATCTGCTCTATGTGATAAAATAAAGGTGGTGATTTATTTCTGTGCCTTTATCCTATGAATAAAACACAGCTCAGATTTGCATCAAAGAGCAAAACCAAATTACTTATACATTGAGATGAATATAAACACAAAGTTTCCAATATCTTAATGAAGAAGAGGTAGGCCTCAACTGACTACACTTCAAATCATACTCAGGTCAGGTTGACTAGGGTTTTTATGACTTATATAAAATTTAAACCAAAAATGTAAAAAAATTCTAGTAAGATTCTCCAATAGGATAAGGTATTTGTCAATCTGTGTCATAATCACTAAGTTAAAATTGGATACTAATAATCAAATGAAAATCAAATGATTTAAAAAATACCAAACAATCTGGGAAGGAGTACTAAAAGATCTAAGAAAAATGTTGGGTGCTGCTCTCAAAAAAGAAAGAAAAAGAACTTCATTTGAAAGCAAAGATGGCTTTGCACTTTCCGGGACATCTAATGAAACTATGATTTTGCTTCTTTACCTTTGATTTTGAAATTTTTTATTTTGTCAGATTCTCCAAATACCTTCAAGTTTTAATACAATCAAACCACAAGAAATATGCATTTTTGGAAATTTCTCCCAATTTTTAAAAGTCAACAAGCAAAATGAAGCAAATGTAGTGTTTTTGTTCTGTCACTTCTCCCCCACTTACCTCTAACGCTGCCTCTCTTTGTTTTTCTAGATCAAAGAAACAAGTAAGTAACTCATAGAACAAAAAAGTGAATTATTGGTCTAGTGCTCACCTCGTAGTGGTAGTCTCTAGAGCATTCAAAGAAAAAATCACTTTTGGTTGAAGTTCAATCACCTCAGACTTTCAAGATTTAATATGCTTTCTTTTATATAAGAAGATGACAATTGATGCATCAATAGGTCATCTGTTTTTGAGTTGCTTTTCCAGGTGGACACACACCTAACATCTTCATTCTAGTTGTTCTCACAAAAAATTATTACTTTGGGGAGATGGTTATCTCAATAGCAAATTCACTGGGCCTCTTGAACACTGATATTCTCAGTGTCTTAGTTCTTTTTCAGTTAAAACTTAAATAATAAGGCCTAACTCCCAAATTTTATGCGGATTAAATCAGATTTGTTAATGTACAGACCTAAAACTAGAACAGTGGTGAACACACTGTAAATGTTTATAAACACTTGTTCAATTTGAAAGTCTTAGTCTCATTAGTAACTACATTAATCATGCAACAAAACCAGGGAAAAAAGAATACATTCTTACTAAAAATGGATTAGGAGCTTTTAGAGGTAATTAGAGGAAAGGTTTTTAGTTCTTTTAGATTTTACAACAAAAACTGACCTAAACACAGGCCAAGGAATTATTATTTGCCACTGTAGTTGTTTTTCTTTGGAGGGAGGAAATTACAGCTAAGGCCCCAAACCAAAAACCAAAGTCACTAATCACCACGGATCCAGGGTTCAAATTCTGCTATCTGCCAATAGTTGGGGCTGGTTTTGCCCAGTTACTGAGAAGTGCAAATTCAGGATGGCCCCCAAAACCACCACTACTGTATCATCAATAGGGACAGAGAGAGGAATTTGTACCCAGAGGGAATGTTAGAATAAAGTGATTGTTGAGAAACTCTTCCTTTCCTCCACAGCAAGGAGGGAGACTCCAAGAGAATCTTCTGTAACGATGGTGATGCCTGAAAGAAGAGGAGATGGCCACTTCCTTCTCTGGCTACACGTCACTTAGCCAGTGTCCTTGCCAGTCAACTTCTGTGGTAACAAGCATAAGAAAAGAGAATCTAAGAGAATGGAGATGGCAAGAAAACTTGAGTACTCTATGAATAAGATAGAACCATACAAAATAGCTGAGTCTGAGGTTTCTTGCCAATATTCCACTCAAAATATCCCTTTAGATAAAGGATCGTAGGACCAAGATGATGGTGGTATGTGGGAAAGGAGTGAAGAGGAGAGGGGAGCAGATGGTGCCGAGGTGGAGAAGAGTATAGAAACGTTAATCCTGAGCTACACAGTCGGGAGGTCCTCCTCTCCAAGTGGGCCTCTGGAGAGTCCACAGGCATGCCCCAATGAGAGAACCAGCATTTAGATACCTTCCACTTAGATGCCTCAAAGCCCAACCAATATTCACTGAGAAATGAGAAAGAGCAACAACTGACCCAAGAGAAGACTGCATCCTTCTTAGTTAGCTAAGGAGACTTTTTCATTTTTCTTCTCCCTACTTTCCCCTGAAACACACTGAAGGAGTAGAGCTATGACCAAAAAGCAAAGGAGGGATATATGAAAGAACGGCTGAGCCTCCCCTACCTTCCCTCAGACACATGCTGTGAACCACAGCAGTAACAGGTCTCACTGCATTGGGAAGAAAAGGAGCTCTTCAGTGGAACAGCACAAACCAATCCTAAAATGTATATGCAAATGCAAAGGACCAAAAATAGTCAGGACAATCTTAAAGAAGAACAAGGATGAAAATGTTACACTATCTGATTTCAAGACTTTCTGTAAAGCCATAGTAATTAAGCCAGCATAGTGTTGGTGTAAGCATAAGTGAGCAGATCAATAGAACAGAATAGAGTCCTGAAATAGACCCAAATATATAAGGTCACTTGATTTTGACAAATAATGGTGTCGAAGCAATTGAATATCAATATGGAAAAAAAAAAAAGAACATTGATACCCATCTCATATTGCGTACAAAAATTAATTTGAGAGGGATTATAAAGCTAAATGTGAAATGTTAAACAATAAACCTTCTAGAATTAAACTGTGCTCTGAGGTGCCTTGGGGTGTTGCAGCAAAGTCCAAGGGTGCCATACAATATTTTACATTCATGAGGGAAAAAGCAACACCAATTCTGTCAGACCCTTCCCAAACTAACAGCTCAAGGTCATTCACAGTTTCAACATTACATTGTGCTACATTTCATTCCATGCATATCTCTGCAAAACTAGGTCTTCAATGGTAGCTATTATAAAAAGCAAGTACTGTGCAAAACTTAACATGTGACAGGGTGTGAAGGTGTTGGTGTCCAATGCAATTCCAAGATTTGAGAAGCTGTGTAGTGCAATAGGCTTGCATCCCATTAGTAAGTAATTGTGCCTAAGAATAAAATAGGAATCTTATTTTTCTTTTAATAATTTATATTAATTTTTCAAACATCTACTATATTTTAGGCCATAAATCCTTATTAAGTGGCTTAGACTTCCCTAATTAATAAGGAGAATTGTTAGGTTTTCCTTCTGGCCGAGCAGCATTCTGAAAAAATTACTAACATAGTGAAAGCTCCATAAACCAAGATAGTTTAGGAAACTCTCTTGTAGAAGAAAATACGAGGGAAAAAGATTCATGACCTTGGAGCAGGTCTTAAACAGGAACAAAAAGCACTATACATAAAAAAAATTAATAAAATGGAATGCATCAAAATTAGGAACTTCTATTCACACAAGACATTAAAAGAGAAAAAAGGCTAGCCACAGACTCGGAGAAGATATTCACAACACATACACCTGAAAAAGAACTCATAACTAGAAATATAAAGTATTCCTACAAATCAATAAGAAAGACAAAGAACTGAATTTTTTAAATGTGCCAAGAACTTAAGCATTTAATATTTGCTTGAACAAAGCAGATATTAAAATGATCAATAAGAATACAAAAAGAAGTCATCTTCATTGCTCATAAAGGAAATGTGTATAAAGCCTCAATGAGATTCCACTGCACACCCACTAGAATACCTAAGATGAAAAGGACTGTTAATGCCAAGTGTGGTTACAAATGTGAAACGATAGAAACTCTAATGCATTCCTGATGGAAACATACTTGGTTTGACCATTTTGGAAAACTGTTGGCAATATATACTAAGACTAACCATACGCCTACACCGTGACCCACAGGAATTCCATTCCTGGCTATATACGCACAAAAAATGAATGCATATGTCCACCAGAAAACATCTATAAAAATATTTATAGTAACTTTATGCAAATAGCCAAAATCTAAGTCAACACAAATGTCTGTCGACGGGAGAATGAATAAATAAGTAATGGTATCCTCAAACTGTAGAATATAAGAGAACTACTGTTTCACACAACAACACAGATGATTCACAGGTTTTATGTTGCACAAAAGAAGCCAGGCACTGCAGAACACATACTCTGTGATTCTTTTTTACATGATGTTCAAGATCTGGCAAAACTAACTGATGATTATTGAATTCAGAATAGTAATTACCCGGGAGGAAGAGCTATTGCCTGGAAAGGACCTAACAGGGGTGCTGGAAATGTTCCATGTCTTGATCTAGGCGGTGGTTTCTTACTTTGTGCATATGTAAAATTCCATTGAGCTGACATTTTATGCATTTTGTGTGTGTGTATTATACTTCAGTAAGGAAATTGTCAGAATTGAGTTTTAAATGACAAGATAATTCTAAACAAATTGCTAGAATATTATGCAATCTGACTAAAATATTAAGTGCAAGGGCATTCAACCCAGCACAGTTGATAGCAGTTATTTACAGATAAAAAATATTCCATATTTACATCCCTCACAATTTGATATTCCTCGCTATACAGGTCGGTAAGTACCGTATAACATTGTGCCAAAAGTATGGGTTCATAGGTTCTAGCTGCCCACTTGCTATCTCTGTAACACTGATAAGTCACCTAGCCTCTCTTTAAAACCAAGATGAAAAGGTCATCTACCATACTGGATTGTTGAAAAAAATTAAATGGATAATATGTGCCTGGCAGAGGGTAAGCACTAAATAAAGGTTATATTTTATCATTTTCACTATTTCATTTCTCTTTCATAAATCTCTAGTAAGCTTGAATATGCCTTTCTAAACAATTTATGCAACTGCAGCAGTATCATTTGAAGTATATACACAATTGTAGTTACTCTGATTGAGATCATTTTAAAACAAGGAAATCAGATGGAAGTTGGGAAGAAAAAGGGAAGGTAGCATTGAATGGATGAGGATGAGCAAGAGTAAAGGTATTTGTAATAAAGCTTTGAAAAAGAAAAAATAATGCTATAAGCACAATAATCCTATTCCTTAAAACAGCACACCAGGGTCTGTGCACAAGAGGGCCTGAAGTCATCATAGTAGAATTAAAACAACAAAACCCTATTAGAGGATTGAGAGATAGCTACCCAACTGGACCAACATTATTTATCTTGAGAGTCTGAGTTATTCTATGTCTCTGATGCCAATATGGTACCAGGCAAATGGAGAGGAGAGCAGTCATCATCTCAGAGTTATAAAATCACTATGGCAATGAACATTTGAATATCTGACTAGAGAGAAAAAAAAATTGAGTCAGTGTCATGTCTGTATCAACGTAAGATTGATAAAGTAAATTCCAAAGTAAAATTCCAGTCATGTTTTTGAAATGGCGAAAGGAGAGTTGTTAGATAATAAATGAAAGTCAATTATAGTGTACCCATTAAATTAAGATGTGTAAAATGTTTTTGTAATCACTGTGCTATTTTATTGGTTTTCATAGAGAAAAAAATTTGTTCATAGCTTCACTCAAGACCTTGTGTTCTCAACCCTATTTTGTGCTCATAATGCGTTAAGTTTCTTTACTGGGAATTCTCTTACCATATGATTATTTCAGAATGTTAATCCTAAAGAAAGGAGACATGATACTCTAGTAAAACATTATCTTGAGTGAATACCTGTAACTCTAAGATTTCTAAGTCCACTTGAGGGTCTATAATGTTTTTAATTCCTCATTAGTTGTGTTGAAATAAGGGACCTGATTCTCCTCCTTTTTAACTACTAATCAGAAAACTTAATTTTTTCCTGGGCTTAACCAGTTTTCAATGACCAAAATCCCTAGCAAGTGTCTCTCTCAGCCTTACGAGACATAACTCTTTAAAGAGATGCTTTTTTCATTGTTTAAGGTAGAATTTTGTGAGCAGTAATGATGAATATGATCTACTTTTACCCAAGGGTGGGTGAAAACTGGCTGGTTATGCTGCCCTTTCAAATTTCCACTCTTTGCGCCCCTAATCCTGGCCCCTTCATATTCTGACTATTTTTGAGCTGTTAGGATCATATCCATTGGAACCAATCTCTAAGGCAAATATGGACAAATTAAAGGGTAGAAGATCTGGGAGACATTTGACACATCCCTCATGGGCCCTGAAATAATAAAAAACAAAGAAACCTAAGAGACCAGCTCCTTGGAAAAGAATGTGAGGAGTATTTGACATTGCCCGGGATGGCACGGCTGAGATGAATACACTCACTGTTCTGGAACAGGCAACGTGGGACTGCAGCCCCAGCTGTGATAATAGGAGCACGCTGACCCATGACTACATCTTGACTGAATTGCAGGTCTTGAATCTAATCATTATGTTAAAAAGAGGTGTTGAGCCTACGAAAAGAAGGCAAGTCTGGAAAAAGAGACACGGCAATATGTTAAAGCCAAACTTTAACCTAAAATCCACAAATATATGTCATCCCACCTGCTATTTGTTTCTGCCAGAGCTGTCATCCAGTGATCTAGAGATGAGAAAGGGGAGCAACAGCTTTTACAAGAAGTCATAACGTGTGGTGTGAAATTGCGTCTGTTGCTGAAAGGCCATATTCCCACGTAGCATAATTTCCATCCCTTTAGGGGTGCTCCACAAACTTCAGCACACACCTGAGGAATACACTGGTTCAGCAAGCTGACAGCATGAGGATTTCTACTCTTTTCTATTTGAAACGAGAAAAATGATTAAGCCATATTTCTCAAATCTTGAAATATATCACACGCTGAGAGCTATGTCCTACTAAATATAAAAATGCCTTCTCAGGAAGGAGGCCCCAGGTCTGGTAAACAGGCTTAGTAAAATCTCTTGCTATGTCATTGTCCCCAGAAGGTCTCTAGCACTCGCCAGGAGCAGTGGTTGCCTCTGGGAAATAAAATGAGGAAACTGAAGAACTGGGAAACAGCAGGCAAAGGAGACTGGCATTGCGCATCTTTTTGTACTCTTTTCGATATTTTTCCACTTGCATATATTAGGTTGGAGCCTAGTATCTATAATATCTTACATTTATATAATACTTTGAAGTTTTACAAATCTTTTTATATCAATTCTCCCACTTGAGACTCTGTGAGCTGCATGAGTTTGTATTATCAGCTCCATCTGACCAATGGGGAAATTCAAATCAAAGAGCTTTAGAGATTTTTTATGGGTAAACACTGGAGGCCAAACTAAAATGGAGGCAAACTTCCAAACACTAGTCCAATCCTTATCCCACTGCACTAAGTTACCTTCCAGGAAGGGGGAGAGGGGAAATGAGAAAAGAAAGGCAAATGATTTCCTTCTGAGGAGGGTAGTTAAAATCAGCAGTTTTGGAGAATATTATCAGTAATATATCAATATTATGATAATATTATCAATAAACCAACCAAGTGATACCACTAAGGCTACTTCAAAATCTAATTCAAATTATTTCAATTATTAGATAATAAAAAACTTCTCTTTATATTTGGCTCACCAAGCATAAATAACAACATAAATTTTAGTTATCTGAGAACAACCTAACAAATTTCTTTTCTGTCATTCATAGGGCCAAATCATATTTCTAAAGTAAAATTTAATCTGAAAGCTTTTCAGTAAAATGTCCTTATAATTAGGTGTTTTTAAAAAATATTTTGAAAATGATAAGCTCTAAGCATCATTTATTAGCAGATTCTGATAGTCTCTTCTGTCACTGTTACGGCTAAGAAAGCAACACTAATCCACACACTGCAAATATAAAAGATAATAACTGAAGTCATATATGCTTTGGTTTGCAAAGTTAAAAGGCACAATATGTTCCTAAGCATGAGTGAGGACCACATAAGCATCCCCAATGACTCATCACGTGAAGTCATTAGCCCTTGTCAAGCCTAGTGACCTGGTGATCTGATTTCCTCCCATTCCTTTCCCTAATCCTTTTGTGTAATTTATGTGGCTTATTAACCCTGATGGTTTGAGCCCTGATAGGAAGGCCCAGGTCCTAGTTTCAGTCCTTGTGTTGGTGCCCTTACTACAGCCTTGAGATCGAGTCAAGTGTTAAACAGCCTCACAACTTCACACTTTGCTTACAGCGGGCCTTGGGGACAGACTGTGTGGGGAGCAGGACAAATCTCCCTGTGCAACTGGAAAAACCACTCAGGACACGAGGGCAGAGCAGGAACGGTCTCAGGTGTACCACACACAACTGAATTTGATGTTCTGCAATTACCGCCTAGACCTTAACAAGCTTCTCCTGTATGGTCAGCTAAGGGTTCCATCCTATTAGCAGAACTTAATGCCAGGAGACTCCCCACACTTGGGAACTCTGATGAAGGACTCCTGCCTTGTTCAGTGTTACCTTCTGAGCAATCAACATAGGACATCATACATAAGAGAAATGCAACAAGTGTTCCTTTAATAAATAATCTTGGCTGAAATTAATATTTAGGTGAGAACAAATTTAGAGAGAACGAAAAATATACACTCTACATATTTTAGATGGTTGGGACTATAGAATGAAAAAACAACGAAATTTTACAATTGAATAGGTATCATAAATTTTCCTATATAATATCTGATTTCACCTTTATCACAGAGAAATCAAATAACCAAAACTGATCTCCCTCAAAATGTCTTCTCAGACATGAAAACAAATTATTTGACTTCAGTGTGCTACTCTTCCCCCTAAACTGCCTAGCTTTTACACTAAACATAGTTTAGTGTTAAATATTCTAGATAAAATTGCTCTGAAATTCGCTGGATATTATTTTCAAATGCTGTGATTTAAAAAAATAATATCTAGATTTGCTTTAATTCCTCATGTCTGTGGTGATTAATGTTCCTAAGAAGTTTAAGGAGGAAAGGGCAAACATTTGCTTATAATATATCAAAGAGTTTTTAAACAACCACAGATTATTAATATAATAAGATAAATAAATATTAAATATTTGGGGGCATGCTTATCTTTGTATAAAATAGTGGAGGGGCAGATTTTAACATAAGAGCTGTCACTGCCAGTCTGGCACCTACAAGGGGAGACTCCTGGACATCACCTGTCTAACCCATGGGGCACCACATAGAAACCCATCAATGCTTTGACTCCCTTTAAATCATCCAAGAGAATGCTTCAAACACAAGCAAGCACAATTGGTACTCATTATGCACGGGACATCAGGAGAATGACCTTACGAAGAACTCATGTGCCTCGCTTCCTGAGCATCTCTATCAGGGCATGTAACATAAGATAAATCATAGCAGAGGATTTCTCCCAAATTTCCTGATGAGAGAACCATGACCTTTTCAAGTGTAAAGTGATGGATTGAACAGGGAAGGCAATATGTAAATTTTTAAAAACAAGGCTGGTGAAAAACCAGTGACGGGTCTACAAAAGAGAGCTAGAATACCTCTCAGGTGCCCTCAGTCAGGAAGCAAAAGGAAAAGGTTACATCTGTCTGAAACACCAGAACTTGTTAAGCAAGAAATGAAGTTAAAATCAAGTTCACTGTAAGAAAATGTACATGAGCCAGTTCTTAATTGCCCCATTCAAAGTCGTCAGTGTTCCTGGAAAGGTGGGTGGCCAGTTGTTTGTAGCATGCGACCTGTCTTCTCTGGCTGGTGCCTCTGGATTGGCTGCTGAGTGGAGACCAAACACGGAGCCTTTCAAGTCTACGTTGAGGGAGCAGCGCAAATCCCCTTAGACAGCTCTCCATGGTGTGAATTTATGGTGCCCCATGTAGGCTGCAATTTTTATAATAGTCACTTAGTTACTTTTAATCACACATCACAAATTCCATTACATGCTGGCCCTTAAAGAGTCTTGTACTTTGAAAGAAATAATCTAAACTCTTTAGTCATCATCTGGCTCCAAATTCACTATCTTATTGTCCAGAGGGGAGTCTGAAAATGTGAACTGAATTTATTTCTCCATAGGAAATAAACATCCACCAAGGCACATATACTCTAATTTTTGATTCTTGCACAGTTAATAGAATTGTTGGTTGGTTATTTTTTGTACTTCCCCACAAGATCCAGTCACAGCTTTCTACTGCATTCCAATCAGACCGGCAGTGAGAGATATCAGACATTCCCAATAGACCCTAGACAGGAACTGGGGACGGCAGAGAGAGTAGGATGCAACTGATCGGCTGAGACATCCACTCTTTGATGTGTGAGCTGAGATATTTCTACACAAAGATGCCTGTCTTGCTGCTAAGGTGAAATGAGAAGGCAGATCCAGTGAAAAAGGTCCTTTTCCTCTGAAAAACCTAGACTCTCTCAATAGAAAGTATCCTGGTGGTCCTCATGGTCCTCAGCTCTGACTCTTAGAAAAAGGCCCAGATTCTACTACTTTGAATGGACATGACCCTTTAGATGTCTTGGCGTTTGTTTTTCCTGCCCATAGGCTCACCCTAGATGATGTGCTTGCCCTGATTCTCTACCAGACCAAGATTGCTGCCCAAGTCATGGCCTGTTTGCCCTCAGATTCTATTTGTTTCTGTCCCTTCCCTTGCTCTACTCTGTATCCCAGCATGTGATGCCTGCCAGCTGGTGTTTCCCAGGCTCAGCTGGCTCAGAAGCTTCTGGCTTCTGACTGGGTTCGGCAAATGGGGATCCCAGGCAAGAAGGAAGGGAGAACGAGGAAATTTCTCCTCCTCTTCACCTCCCGCAGCATTGCCAGCAGCAACTGTGTATCCTCAACACTTAACAGAGCAGGAGGAAAATACTCGAATTCTGGAGCTCCTCCTAGGTTGCCAAGGAACCTTCTCCTTTGACATGTGAATGCTCAATATATTTGCATTTTTTCCAGTCAGCTTTAAAGATTCAACCACAAGGATTTAACATCATAAAAAACAAATGGAGAAATTTGAAATTCCAAGTCACTGAGAGCACTCTGGTCAGGAAAGTGAAAAATTATGAAACCACCTCCAGCAGCATTCCCCCTTTCAAAGGGCTCTCAAACTCTTAGACAGTGCTCTTCAAAATGTCCAGGAGCCATGGGCATTACCGACCAAGGCATTTCCAGAAGGAACAGGACTATGCTTTTAACCAGCCCTAGATGATTCTTCTGAACACTAAGCTTTGAGAGTGACTTCACATCTCACTAGAATCAAATGCAGCAGAGAATTAAATGAGAATGGGATTTTTTTTTCTTTCTACTTTCTCCACACTCACTCCTAAATGTCAATCTATTGTCTTAGAAAAAGGAAAAAAATGTTCATGTATCTTGGTACAAGCATGAAATACGTACAGGTCCTCTTTTCATTCACTTTAATAAGGAAAGGATAGGGAATAAAAGAAATAAGATGTGATGCTGGCCAAAAGAGGGACATTATACTTGGAATATTCTTATATGTTCTAAAGTTGCATCCATATTTAGAGTCCTTACTTAGAAATTATTGAAAAAAAGACACTCTTTCTTTTGTAGGACTTCTTTTAAGGAAGGTTAGAGAAAGCTCTCAGTTATTTTTTGCTTTCAGCTTTGCCCAATTCTAAATCCGATGAAAAAGTGTCCTACTTGTGGGAGACTTTATTTTTACGGCATTCTCCTTTCTACTGTTATAATAAACATAGCTACCTACAGTCACATGCTTCAAAACTGGATGGAACCATGGCCTATATTATACACCAGACAAAACTGGCTTCTAAAAGAAATGTAGGTATTTTGAATGCAATCCACTTGAGTCCAAGGTGCCATTGACAGGCGGCGGGCTGCATATAAAGCTCCTTTAGAATATCCCCTGCTAAAGTGGTCTACATTTCAAAGTGGAAACCAATCTTCATTGCCACTGGAGTCAATATTTTTTGAGTTATCAAAAAGACTTCCACCTGACACAGGACATCTGATAACCTTACTTGGGGTTGGATACTGATTCTGCCTGAAAACAGCTGTGTGAGCTGCCTAATCTTCCTGGGCCTCAATTTTCTCATCTTTAAGATGAAGTCTTGAAACTTAATGCTGGAAAGTATAGCATGCCATGCAATAGGGAGGCAGCACATCAACCAGATTCCTGCCCCAAATCATGTTCTATCTTGCATTTTCTTATCAGTCTATAAAATTGTAAATACTAACTTACACAACAACCTTTGTGTCATTGACTACAAAATAATTTCAGGTTCATTTTCCAACTAAGTGGAAAGTTAGAGAACACTTGGCCCAATGCCATGAAGTTTAGTATTTGAGGGGAAGAAAGAGGATGACAGAATTCAGGATGGGAAGATGCTCTGGACTGAGATAAGCTTAGTGACTCACAACAGGCCACCAGCAAACCTGGGAATTAACATCTTCCTCGGTTACTACTTGAATAATAAGGAAATTTTAGGGGTCTTAAGAATTATCACCTGCTTCAGGAGGAGCTCTAATCATCTACATCTAAACAGTTCAGCTTAGAATGTCCACAGAAGAGAGAGAAACTTGGAATGGTAATCCAGGATTTCTTGGCTTCTCAGGGAGTACTCTGAGGAATTGGGTCCTTACCTCAAGCCAAGAACAGATGTTCTGTGGGGAAACCTCCAGAAACCAAACTGTGGCCTGGAGCAGCCCCTTGAGGTAAACTCTGAAATTGCTTTATAAGCCTGTACTCTTTCTATCCAAGCGTTTTCCCACCAAGGAAATACAGAATTTTGCAATTAAATCTATCAACATCCTTTCAGGTCAATTCAGAAATACTGATTTGGTGATATATGTCAATGTAAAGTTAATAACATTTAAACTAATGTCTCTTTTCCCCAGACTTCCTTTCCAGATTGTGTTGAGGGAGTGGAGAGTGGAGAGGTGGGGGGGGGAGGGGGAGTGGAGGGAGGGAGTATATAATTCAGTCTTGAGATATTACAATGGGCTTAGTGCTGTAGGGTACAGGAAACTTTTGTTTTACCTATGATTTTATTTGTACTCAGCCTCAATAACTTTTGAAACAAATTAGTCAAAAAAGAAGACAATTTATGTTTAAGCTTAAGCTTATTACTTAGATAAATACTTATAAGAATAACTGTGTTTCAACAACCACAAGGACAAGAATAAGGATGAGATCATATTCCCAGTTTATTCAAATTTTGGTTTAGTTCTCCACTGAATATTTTATTAAGAGAATCAAAAAGTTGAGAAGATTCTATTCTCCCACGTAAACTAAAAGCCACCCAGTAGTTGAGAAATTGGAAACCACGAAGCTGAAGAAGAAAAATGAATGCTTTGGAGCATGAATTTTTCCATTAAATTATGCCAATAAACTTAGAACCTTGAAAGTTACTATACTCAAATATTGAAAAAAGGAAGGAAATCCTCTTTGTCTACCTTCAGACTAGGACAGGAAATTGAATGAATAGAGTAGCAAGATTTTTCAATCCTGCTAAGATAAAATTCATCAATTCATTATTTTCCTGTTAACTTAATACCAATCAGTATGAATTGAATGTAAATTTATTAACGTGCAAGATAACTTTTCTAATTTTTCAATTAAAAAAAAGAAGCCTAAGCATATTTCTAATTATATCTTCCCTAAGCTTTGCAGATGAATTCTTGTTTTTCCACTGGTTGAGTAAGAACACCAAAGATGAATTAAGGTTGTTATGTTAAATCAGAATAAGAACAACTCTCATGATTTAAAAACCACAGAAAGTTGCTGAGCTCGAGTGTTCTTATCTCGTACTAGTTAAAAGTTAGTGATAGTAGAAGAGCATGTATAATTTAAAGTTGGATTAAAGTGCAGGATGCAATGTTATCACAGTCATGTTAGCATATCCTAGTTGTCCCCTACTAATTCGGGTGACATATGGAGTGGAATAAAGTGAATTTATTGCAGTGACTCAATTGTTCCTTTCATTTCTTTCTTCTCTAACAATCTTTCTTTCTCTTTGTCTTCCCCTCATTGAAAAAACAAGCCATTTATAGGATTCAGTGGATGGGGTATGGATTTATAATCAGGATTTCGGGGTTCTAAAACAGTGTTTGCCAGTAATTAACAAAATAATCATCTAGTCATTCAATTTCACTCTAAATGATACAGTTGCAAAGGTGATTTCTTAATAGTCCTTGATTCTACATTTATAACATACTATTGTCCAACTTTATTTCAAGGAGGGATAAAAGGAGGGAGCAAATATAAAGCCAAACGGAATAAAGAAAGAGGCTTAAAATTAAATTTGAGATATAATCCCAGTATTATCTTCAAAAGTTTCTTAAGTCTGGCTTTGGTTGTTACAAATTAATCTAAGTAGGCCCTCCCACTGAGATTTTCTTATCTGTAATAGAAATATTGATTCCACTGTGACCTCTGTCTCATGTATCCGGAGACCTCTCACTGATGTGGCAAAGGAGGTACCCTTCTCTGTAGCAAGGAGAGGAGTTCATTCTAAGTTATTTTCCACCACATCCTTCCCACCTTCCGTCATCACTCCCCACTCCTGTGTAATTTGTGCAAATGTACCACTATTTTCTCCCACCCTGTCCACGCTTCTCCCTTAAGCTGCCTTATTCATCGTGTGCTCAGCGCCCTCTCTCTCTTCCTCACACCCTCTGACTTACAGCAGCACACATTGTCTTTTCCACCCTCCAATCTTCTGCCTCCACCATGCCTCAAAGAATACTTACACAGAAGGATCTGCAATCCTTCGTTATCATCATGTCCAAAGGAACTTCAAAGAAGGCTCTGCTCTGAATTGTATTATCTTCCCAGAAAAGTGAGGCAAAGAGCCAGCTTCTGAGGTTGTGGGACAGAGAGAATGACCTTTGGTCTGCATTGCCCGTTGGGCCTCATTGGTTGCTTTATCACAGTTTATCACATTCAGAATTGGAAAGCATACCTGTGCTGGTAGCTTCAAAAGGACACCAACTACCTTAGAAGCACATTTGGCCAGTCCACTTTTTCAAAGGACAATAAGGTTTATTTATTTCACTATTACCATTGCTTTGTTTTGCCTGGGGCAACGTGAGGCATTAGTAATGTTAGCAAACCCTTTTCAAGAAGGAAAAGAGAAACCTAAAATACATAAACAACAGTCTTAACAAGAACAACAAACACAAAGGTAACAAAATATTTTTGTTTCAATACTTACTGAAGTCACTGCCACTAATCACAGCTGGGAGCGTGATGACCATATAATGATCAAAATAATTTGGCCAGAGAGCATATAGTTCAGGTCCTTTGTAAATAGTGAAATTAGGAGAGGGCAATGTAAGCACGTTTTTGCTTCTAATGATCTAAATCAGTTAATTTTTAATTAGCGCCAATCATCATACACACACACAGACATACACATATTTCTTTTCTATAATGAGGCTTCCAAAATAGTGTTTTTTATGCCAATTTGGTTAATTGAATGAGAAAACAGTTTCTAGGTAGATGCTCAGAAGCGGGATTTATGTTTTCCGCTAGATATGATATTCCTTCAAATGGAACATTCTTGATTCAAGAGCCCAGACAATACAATGCATGCTGAAGGCAGGGAATGTGGCTTCAGAGCATGATGAGGATGGGTTCACTCTGAACCTTTGCCCATTCTCATTACAATCTTTGTCGTAGGGATACGTTCATATCGTGGCATTTTCAACTCCTATTATCTTTGCCGCAAGCAGGAGGTATTAGAATCTTAATGCCTAATAAGTTCTGACCACAGAATCCTTCATGGTCATTATTTTATGCTTCTGGACAGAGAAAGTACTCAGGTCTGTTGGCAAATCCCGCTGGTCACAGAGCTGTAAACAGAGGAGGATTGGAATTCTAGCCAAACAGATCAGCAGACAGCATTTTAAAGATGTAAGAGCGTATTATTTTGCATCTTGGAGCATAACAGCTACTAAAATTGTGGTCATGTATTCTGCAACAAATGAGAACAATGAGTGCTGCATCCCAGGACACACTTATAACCAAAACACTTTTTAAATTCTGGAAGAACATCACCTCATAGGCCCTAGAGTGGGAAGGGGTGACGCCATCTTATTCTGGCCTTAGCTAACAGCACACTGGTGGTGAAGTAAGGCAGTAAAAAAAGATCACCCTTTTCTTTTTTTCCGAAACCAGATGTACAATGTACAACTATTTTCTTTCCAGAGATACAGTTTATTTTTAACCTTATAGCTCAAAAAACTTGGAGCCCAATGCTGGCTCCACTAATTATTAGCTTCCAAGCCTCTATTTCCTCATCCATAAAGTGGAGACAATAATACCTACTTTGCATACCTACCAGGATTTTGGCAAGAATTAAATGAAATGAAGTGTCTGCAAACAGTTCAATAAGTACAAAGCATTTTTACAAACATGATGGGATCATTATTAAATCATCTGTAAATTAGGTACACACTGCTGAGTGAAGCCCCATTTTGGGGTGCTATTGTAAATTCATGACTGAGGCTTCCAATTTCAAGGCAAAGTGGTGGTCTCAACCAGTAGTGTTCAAAATCGCATTGGGGGAAGGCGCAGGTATACGAGAGGAGGCTTCACTCATTCTTCCAGGCATTTTCAGCTCTACTCTCAATCCTTCAGAGCATGGGCCAGGAGCCCTTCTTATATTTTCAGTGAGTTTTCCTTCAAATCATCTCTTCTTTGACATGGTTGAAAAACGTACGAGCTAAGGAAGATAATGCAAATACCACAACACTGTCACTTACCATCCTAGCCAGCACGGGCACTAGGAAAATGAAAAAGCCTCTGACATATTGAAACTTAGCAGCGTCATTCTAACTGGGGCGAGAACAATATGTTTAATCCTCCCGGGAAAGATCAAATTAAATCAGTGGCAAGCTCTGCCTGATACAGCGCTGTGTCACTGACTGGATGAGAAGCCTAGAGAAGTCTGCAGCTCTTGACTTTGTAACCCATGTCTTTCTACAGAAATTCAGGGAGCAGTGATAAGCCAATGCTGCAGAAAGATTAGCCTCAAGAAGTGAAACGGTGTCAGAGCAGAGGGGCGGGGAACACAGACACACATTTTGCCTGGCATTTAGATTCAGATAAAAGTCATCAAATTTCACAGCTCAAACACGACTGAGTCAGAAGTTTGATTTTCCATCTTCGTTCAGCAAGGCAACACATTTGTACATTTCAGTCCATACAGCTGTGCATTTTAGGGATTATACATTAAAAGTAGATTCTATTAATCAATAGTATTATGACATTATGGCTGTATCCATTAAAAGTTCTTTCTAATGGCTGTTAAAACTCGAGGGCATTGGTTTTCAAACTTCAATGTGAATAAGAAACATCTGGAAAGCATAAAAAAATGCAGATTCTTGGTGCCCAATTGCAGAGTCTCATTGAATAGATCTGGAATGAAACCTCAGAAATTGCATTTTGTAACAAGCACCCCAGGTGAAGTTTATCCTACAGTCTTTCAGTCTTAATGTGATTTTTATAATCCAAATTTCATTTAAATCCTTTGAAGAGAAGAAAGAAATGGAAGGTGGAGGACAGTCCAAAATGCATTTTGACAGTTGTATAGATAGTTTTACTCCAGCTTTTAGAGATTTTAAATCAAAATTTTATGGCTTATTAATCTGTAATATGAATACTCTTTTTGAACCAAACAAATCAAACAAAGAAAAGATATGTTCCCAGAAAATTATTCAGCTCCCCCAAGCAAATATCTTTCATATGCAATATTTCAAGGAGCCTAGTTTTCTATGTTCAAGTTAATAGTCTTAGCCACAGTATTTAATTTAAGCTTAAGGCTTTAAGTTTTTGCATTCACTTTGACAGTAAACAAAACAGAAGTATAAAAGTAATGCAACCAATTCAAATGCTCAAATATCCGTGCCACGTTCAACCAGCGGTAAAATATTATTTCAACATTTCTCCAAATATAAAGCTCAATACTTGTCATCACAATACCTACATTTTTTTTTTAAATCTAAGATTTTAATCACTAACTTTTCATAATAATAGAGTTAAGTGTTTCAATCTAATTAGACCAAGGGTATATAATATCTAGTAATCACTCTTTTCAAATCAACCTACTATTCTTTGAAAGAAATATTCGATTCTCCAATCCTAGACAACTTAAAACCTGTATAATATTGTTTATTTTGTTTTTTGCACTTGAAATTGGATTTTACTTCCTATAGCCCTTTCCAGGGCTGTAGGGGTGTGACGTGTATAATCACAGAGCCCAGCCCTTGGTTTAAGGCTCTACTGTCATTGTCTCGAAATTCTTAAGAATTTTTGAACAAGGTGCCTCACTTTTTCATTGTTTGCTGGGCTCTGCAAACAATGTACCTGGTCCTGCTCCTTGATAATATTTTAGGTGTGACATTTAATATTTCTTTCAGCAAAGATTACCAGCATTAATACACTGCTTTGGTGTGCCCACAATCCACGAATGCATTTGCTCACTGTACCTATAGTTCTTGTCAATAACTGGACTACAGAAAGGACTAAAGATGCAGTCCCTGTCCTCATGGAATTCCAAATCTAAAGGAGGACTTAATTATTAAATATTCCCCTTGAATAGTATTTGTGAATATATACTGGCAATTTCATATGAATTAGTACTCTAACAGAAACATTGCACCTATTATTCTAGATGTGAGGAGACTGGGACTGTGTCTAAAAATCAGGTAATAAGTACTTTATGTCAGGCAAAACAACAGAATTGTTCACTATTTAGCTGATTTTTGTGTGGTCAGGTGGACATAGCTACAGTGACCCACAATGCCCAAAATACGCCATGCTTGTATTCTCTAACAACACCTGAAGATGACCCTTGAAGACACATTTTTCTCTTCTTCCACCTGATTATGGATACTAGTTTCTCTATTAGCTGGATTCAAGAAATAACGAGAGTATGTCTGACTTAGTTTCACATACACATGTGTTAATAATCTCTGCATAAGCTTTGGAAGAAAGGGCACAGACGAAACCAGTCTGGAATCTGTGAAGACCACAGAGTGCAGGTCAACAGCAGTTATTCTTGAAGCTTCATTTTAAAAAAGTGAAAAATAAAAAATGCTGAGCTATATGGTGGTTATGTATGTGCTTCAAGAGGCAAATGCCTATGAATGGATCTCGCGGGAGTTTCCTGCCCTGGGAGTTAAGGGTTGAAGGACAGTATACACATGTTCACAGAGGCTGGGTGCCCCATGTGATGCACTTACTGGCCATACTTCCTCACCCCCAGCCATCCCACCGATTTCTGTTTGTTCGGCAGAAAGCATTTCCCCAAAAGCCACATACATATTAACTTTCTAAATACTATGATTGCGTTTTTGCCATAGTTGGTCTCTGCCTCCAAAACTCTTTCAGAGCAATTTATTCTATAGACCAAAGATTTCCAGATATTTGAGGTTTTACCACTTTATGTGCTAACGCTTTGAGTTTTTTTTGAGCAAGGATGAAAATATGTTCTAAATTGTACTATTTGTTTCTATCTTTATAAAAACTGTATTTGATAGAAAACACTTCAATGTTTTCTTGATGGCTCTTAGTTATAATTTAGATCATTGACCAAAGATTTCTGCTTCTAGATAAGACGAAATAGATTTACCTTCCCACCTGAAACAATCAAAATGCAGAAAAAAGACACAGAAAAGAATTTTTTTTCAAATATTGATACCTGAACTAACATCTGTTGTGAATCTTTCTTTTTTTTCTTTCTTCTTCTTCTCCCCAAAGCCCCCCAGTACATACTTGTATATTCTAGTTGTTCTTCTGGTTGTGCTATATGGGATGCCGCCACAGCATGGCTTGATGAGCAGTGCCATGTCCGCACCAGGATCCCAATGGACAAAACCCCAGGCCACTGAAGTGGAGCACACAAACTTAACCACTCAGCCACAGGGCTGGCCCCCAAGATTAATCCATGAGAGATGAGAAACAGATGAGGAGACCCTTACAATTGCCCCGGCAGATGTGACAGCATTTCCAGCATGTGATGCAGGGAGTTTGAACTCAGGTGGAGCTCAACAGACTCCCTGAGTTGAGGAACTGGAGCCAAGAGTGTGGGGAGACCAAGGTGACTAAAGTGTTGGAGGAGAGAGAATCACAGAGAGACAAGTCCCCTGTATTAGTCAGGGTTCTCCAGAGAAACAGAACCAGTAGGAGATAAATACATAGATATGTACATACATACATACACAGATGTATTATTAGGAATTGGCTTACTTGATTATGGAGGCAGACAAATCCCAAGACCTCTAATCAGCAAGCTGGAGACCCAGGAGAGCCAACGTCAGGGTTCCAGTCCAAGATGAAAGGCCTGAGAACCAGAAGTGCCAATAGTTTAGTTGAAGTCCAAAGGCTGGCAGGCTCAAGACCCAGGAGTAGCTGATGTTCCATTTCAAAGGCAGTCAGGTGGTAAGAACTCTCTCTTACTCAATGGAGTGTCAGCCTTCTTGTTCTATTCAGGCCTTCAACTGACTGTATGAGGTCCACCCACAATCTTGGGCAATCTCAGTCTACTGATTCAAATGTTAATCTCATCCAGAAACACCTACAGATGCACCCAGAATAATGTTTGGCCAAATGTCTGGGCATCTCCTAAGCCAGTCAAGTTGACTCATAAAATTAGCCACCACATCCCCCTAGAGTATTCAGTAGAATACTGACTAGTGCATCCATATAAGAAAATTACCTGAGTTAAAAAAAAATAGAAGTACCCAAAAGAATTAGAGGGAACAATACCCAGCACTCACACAGGAATGAGAACATTGTGTTTTCCTACCAGTGAGAGTAGAAAACTCATAATTTATGGATTATTAGATAGATAACTCTGAAAGTTCAGAGAATACTCTTGCCTCACTATTAGGGGTCAATTAGCCCTAGAAAAAATACTGCTCTGTTCTCACCTAACAAATCTTGAAAGCAAGACTTGAAAGGATTAAACTGGTTAGGATTAAACTATTTCCATATAATGAAACTGCATTCCAGGACAAAGTCCACAAGTATTTACAAAATACAAAATATTCAGTACCCTAAAAGATAAAATTTTCAGTGTCTGGAACTCAACCAAAAATCACTAGGCATCTGGGGGCCGGGCCGGTGGCGCAGTGGTTAAGTGCACACATTCCGCTTCAGCAACCTGGAGTTCACAAGTTCAGATCCCATGTGTGGACATGGCACTCCTTGGCAAGCCATGCTGTGCTCGGCGTCCCACATATAAAGTAGAGGAAGATGGGTATGGATGTTAAGTCTTCCTCAGCAAAAAGAGGAGGATTGGCAGCAGTTAGTTCAGGGCTAACATCCTCAAAAAAAAAAAAATCACTAGGCATGAAAAGAAGTAGAAGAATACATTTCATAAGGAAGAGAAAAATCAGTCAATTGAAATTGGCTCAGAACTTACACAGATGTTAGAATTACCAGAAAATAACATTAAAATAGTTATTATGATTATATTCCATATGTTTCAAAAGCTAAGTGGAGGCATGAAAGATATTTAAAAAGCCCAAAATGAACTTTTAAAGATGAAAACTGCAATTTTCTAAGATGAAAAACATACACGAGAAGGAAATAATAACAGATTAGATATTGCAGAAGAAAATATTAGTAAAATTGAAAGTAGTGTGATAAAAACTATGTGCAATGTAGAGAGGAGCAAAGATAAGGATGACAGCAGATCTCTCATTGGAAACTTCAAGTGAGAAGACAGTGGAACAACATCTTTAAAGTATTGACAGGAAAAAAAATCAACCTAAAATTCTCTATCCAGTGAAAATATCTTTTAGAAATAAGGGTAAAATATAGAGTTTTTCAGACACCCAAAAGCAGAAATAATGCATCATCAGGATACTACACTACAAGAAATGTTATAGATGATTGATAATGCACATTGTTGACAAATTTGTCCTCAAGTCCTAGTGAATTAATAATTTTACTTTACTCCTAAACTAAATGCCCCAGTAGGCTGATGTCATTTCATTTTGCTATGTTTTAGTTTATGTACGTAATTTTATAATTTTATCTTTTTCAAGTTTTCAACTATCAGTTCTCACAATTATCACTGTCTTTTTCTATAACAGTCTCTCTTTTCTGTCCTAATTTACTCCTTCTTATCAGTGGACTTAGAAACAAGCTAAGAAAATTTATTTGAATTGTAAATAAATGAAGCTAAAATAGCATGATAAGCTTTAAGCCATCAATTTTGTGTGACAGACTTATTCACTCAGAAGTTTTTGTCCCCTAAGTATAACATAAAATAATAATATAAAAAAAATAACAATTATTGTAAAGAAAACTACTACATATTGAATGCCCACGTGTGCTAGTCATTACTGTAAATCCTTCACATATATTATTTCTAATCTTTTCCACAGCCTTCAGAACATCCAGAATCTGCTTCTAAAGTAGATAAGTGTGTGAAGAAAGAGGTGGAACGGTAAAGTGCTTTAGAAAGTCAGCTTTGAATCCACATATTCCAAGTGAAAATTGCAGCTCTGTTTCCTACCACTGCATCTGTAGACAGATCATTTAGCTTCACATTCTTTTTTTTTTTTTTCTGGTGAGGTGGATTGTCACTGAGCTAACATCTGTGCCAGTCCTCCTCTATTTTATGTGGGATGCCACCACAGCATGGCTTGATAAGCAATGCTAGGTCTGCGCCAGGGATCCAAACCTGCAAACCCCGGACCGCTAAAGTGGAGCACATGAACTTAACCACTACACCACCAGGCAGGCCTCTAGCCTCACATTCTTTATCTAGGCAACTCCTAAGGCCATTCTCCTACCACTGCATTACCTGCCCCTGTAATTATTGGGTTCACAGTGTGCAATAGGGCACTCAAATATAAATGAGACGCACACATATTTAGAATATGTGTTTAAACATACATTTAGAATATACAAAAATATATTTTTAGAATATATATAAGCATATATGTTTATAATTTATTTATCTAATGTTCATAAAATAAACACAGCAACACTAAAAGTTATCACTGTTCATCTCCTAATACTTGCTACCTTGATCTTACTCTATCAAACCATGAGGTCAAGAAAATAGAAAATTTCAAATACGTAAATGGCATACACTCAGCTGCCTCAGGGAAAACTAGATTGATTACCAACCTCTAATAATCTCCCAAGGATAGCAAGTGCCACACAGTTTCCTTAAGGGAACCCAAAGTCTGCCAAGTAAATCAGAAAGGAAAATTGGGCCCAGTGGCATGATAGATGGGTTAGATTCAGCCTGTCACTCCAAAGTGTGCTGCCAGAATAATCTGCAGGGACAGTGACTCGGCGATGAACCATAACTCAAGGAACGCAACCAGCCGTCACACAGCTGAAATAACCACTATTTAGGTCTGATCCTCAAGACGGTGGAAGGTGGACTGCTCACTTTTGAAGGCACATTAATTCTCTCCATGTTCATTCAGCATTTTACTGGCAGCAATCTGTAGGAATGTCATTTCATTTATCCTTCTCAGATATGTATTGAATTTATAGGTGGCTTCTTCTCCAAATGATCAATGAACTCCAGCTCTATAGAGTCTTTGAGTCAGAATAGGAAACCTTTAGTACACAGGTAGACCTAACCCTTCCTTTGATTTCATTTGGCCCTCAAATTAATATTGCTCTCATCACTGACACTACTGCTCACGAGTAATTTATACTCTGTGGGATTATTATGCCATCCCATTCAGTGCAGCACCTCTGAAAGTTAAAGAATGAAGAGCAGTGAATTATCTGTGAATACAGGCCAAAGAGTTAATCATTTCAAAGCACAGTGAGAAGATATGTAATGGACTGAAGGCCAGGGGCCAAGTCAACACCGGAGGCCATCTCCTAACACTTTATATCGTGACCACTCAATCATCAATCTTCTTGCACATATTTTCACCATCCTTCCTGCTACTTTCTTTTCCTCTTCCTCTGTCTTTGTGTCTCTCTCTATTCATCTGTCTCCACTTCTTCCTCCTCTTTCCTTTTCTTCTCCTCTTTTCTCTTTTCCTCCATTTATTTTGCTCTTTTCTCTTCTCTTTTCTTTTCCTTCATTCTTTTCACAATCCCTTACATAATACAAAATTCAAGTCTAGCTGTTCTATTTGTTGAATTATATTTTAGAGTCCTACTCTTTTAAACATTGAAACAAATGAAAATTTTTACACATCTAAAAAATTAAGTGTTTTCCACATGGCTTTTTGCCCTGAGTCAATGAGCCTTGTATTTCCCACAAATCTGAAGCTATTTTTTATTCAAGGCCCCAAGAGAATCAAGACTTGACTGAGTCTTCGTTGTCATCATCAAAGTGCTCTCAGCACCTATTACACCACCTCATTCCTTCCTTTATCTCTCTCCTATAATCTACTATTTCTAAAAAACAATTCTTATCTTTGGCTAGATTACCCATCTTTTTCTTAATTAAAAAATATAATTTATTTTCAAAATATTTCTTTTGGAAAGATGAGTTCACTTTTGAATTCTCTATGTTTTGGTAACCGCCTGAAAGAAGCCTTTGCTTTTCTTCTGAGAAGCTAGTGATGAATATGAAAGAAGAAAACCAAATATGAGGCCCAGTAATTAAATACAATTTGATTATATCAAGTAGTCTTTGATTATATCAAAAACCCAATAAGGTCTTTGAAAAACGGAGCTGTTTATTATGTAGCCATAAAAGGAAATTTTTGTGGAAGTATGGAAATATCCAAGGTCTTTAAATAGTAATTGCCGGAGGAAAGAGGAGCAAAATTCAATGAGCGTCATGATGTGTAATGAGGATTTCAACAACCCCAAAGAGTGGCTTAATAGAAGCAGGGAGTGAGATATTTAGAAACTCAAGAAAAGTGGTAGAAACTGAAAAACAAAGAGCATGGATAGACCATAACAGCCAGTTATTGCTGCAATAACCTTAAATCCGTCAACAAATATATATTGAAGGTCCACTCTGTACCAAACCTTCTACCAGGTGTCAAAGCATACAAGACTGTACATGCTGGAGTGGGCTGGGAAAGAAATAAAAAATTGAAATGCCATCTGGAGCTGGGAGCTAGGTGGAGTGGAAACATTTAGAATGGGCCCCTAATTCAGATACGTAGAGATGACTTCCTGAAGGAGACAGCATCCACCCAAATTTCAAAGGGGATTGGGAGGTGAAGAAGGAGGGTGAAAAGATGTTTCAGGCTTAAAGAGAATCTGGTTCAAATAGAGGGAGGCAGGAGAGCACAGACATCTGAAGACATTCAACACGTAGCATCTGCCATCAGAGATTTAGATTCCACAGTTTTCTAAATGTATGAAAATAGGTGAGTTATTTCGCTTTTCTCTGACTCCATTTTTCTCATCTGTATAAGGGACTTAAAGTGAAGATAAAATGAGAGTTCTAGAACATGCTTAGCATACAGTCTAGCTCAAAGTATGCCACATAATAAATGTTCAATATAATTGCATTTCATCTAATCTAGTATAGCAAAGACAGTAAGATACATCATTACTTTATGCAACACAGAGGAAAAGAAAAAAAAACACTGCCATTAACATTAAGCTATAATCAATTGTATAATTGTATAATTATAATTATATAATTTATATTTATAATTGTATAATTTAGTTTAGAAAAAACTAAAATGTGAGAAAAAGAAAACTGTGTAGCATAGAATGCATGAAATACAGTTAGTTTATTGCCCCAACTCCATCTGGTATATTGAAACTGAAAAACTCCAAGATAAGACCATTATTGACTGTCAAATGGCTGTGAAAAATTAAACAAAGCATACAAGGAGGGTGCCTCTGGTATAGTAGTCAGCTCTTCATGATATCAATGCATTTGCTGTTTCTTCTCAAAAGTCAATATCATCTGAATCAATCAACAAGTAATTATTGAACCTCTATTGCTGTAATACATCAAATAATGTGTTAGCAGCTGCATTCCCAGCTCATGCTCTGCTATCTTCCAGGCAGACAGTGGTTGGTTGGTCAGTATTTTAGTTCTCACGGACCAAAAAGAAGGACCTCTGGTTCAAGAAAAGACAGTGAAACCTGTCCACTCACATTTCATCTCTATTTGCACAATTGGATGTCATTCCACCCCCTGTTTTTAGAATTCCTGGACTCCTGCTTACTGATTTTTTAAGTGTATTCAAATATCAGCACACATTCCTTTCAAGTTAGCATTTCCAGGTAATCTCAACCTTGTCTGGCTGGAGGCTCAAAGGCTTTTTGAAAAGAGGCACTGCCAAAGTTACTGTGAGAGAAATGCTATTTCTCAAAATCAATGAGACACCCAAAAGGGAAATAGGATTTTTTAAAATTTCCTTCACTTGAATGAAAATAACTCTTGGTGATATTCTCTTCATTGTAAGTAAAGAATAGCAAGAGGAAATACTAAGCTACTTTTCAGAAATAAGTTAATTGCAAGAGGAGGAAATTGTAGGAAAGAAAAGAGGCAAAATTGGTGACTGACCCAGATTCTAGAACTTTCTCTCCAAAATAACAGCCACTGGCCCACAAAGGCCCTGGAGCACTTGAAATGTGGCCAGTCTCAATTGACATGCACTGTAACTGTAAAACACACACTAGGTTTCAAAGATTGGTACAAAAAAGAACATTTTTACACCGATTTCAGAAAAAAATTATCATAATGCTTACATCTTGAAAGAGAAAATATTTTCAATACATTGGGTTAAATAAAATATATTATTAAAATTAATTGAAAGGCTGGCCCCTTGGCATAGTGGTTAAGTTCAATGTGCTCCACTTTGGTGGCCTGGGTTCACGGGTTCAGATCCCACACGCAGATCTACACCACTTGTCAGCCATGCTGTGGTGGCGACCCACATATAAAGTGGAGGAAGATTGGCACAGATGTTAGCTCAGGGTTAATCCTCCTCTATCAAAAAAAGAGGAAGGTTGGCAACAGATGTTAGCTCAGGGAGAATGTTCCTCAGCAAAAAAAGGAAAAAAAATTAATTGCACATGTTCTTTATACTTTTTTTTATTGTGGCTATTGGAAAATTTTTAATTATGTAGAGTCTTGCATTTATAGCTCACTTATTTCTATCAGACAGCATTCTTCTAGAGGTGGCCCCATGCAGAAGGCACAGACAAGCTGCCTGGTGGGTCTTCAGAACAACGATGGGGAGTACAGAACTGTTTAATTCTCTCACATGACCTCACTTCCTAATCATTCTATGTGAAGCAATGTATTGAATGGATTCACAAAACACTTTTGTGGGAGGAAAAATTGTTCATGAATTTAGCATACATATAATAATGCATTAAAAAAGACCTCCATAAAGTCAGCCATGTGACCCTCAGGAAACCTCTCAGGGCACTGTCAGCAGAAATCTCTCCAACAAGAACTTTTGTTCTTTCACATATATAGCCATCCTACAAAGTCAGAGATTTGTCTTTCTTTTCTACTTTTTTACTGGCCCTCTGAAGCATAATCTCAAGTGCCAACAAAGTCTTGAATCTTGATGCCCTTCAAAGATGTAAGAAATAATCATTTGTAAATATATTGGGTAGTTTCTGCCAACTTTAGATTTTGCTAAGTCTTGAAACAAAGTAGTCTACATTTTAGGGGACAAGTTTAGAGATGTCAGTGGTATTTGACGAGGTCCCACTGTGACTTGTTGAGTTTCCTGTACCTAAGAAACCCACACCCCACAAGGCTCTTCGTGACTGGATCCCACGAGGTGGTCAAGAGCTATGTCTTAGGTGACTTCACAATGCTCACAATACCTTAGATGGAAGTCTTAGATGGAAGGAAAGAAAACACCAAGGGGCAGTACTGAGAATTCAAAGTCACAACCGGCACTTGTTCATTGCACCATGTCCCAGGACTCCTATTTCCATGTGGACAGGATTGAGCTAGACTGCACAGCACCCCTGGCCATGGGCACATCAAAATCATTGGAAGACTTTTTGAAACATACCAGACCCCAAGGCCCTACCCTAGGGCTCCTGATTTATAAAGGTCTTTTGCCTGTGGCATCCAAACATGGATAATTTTTAAAATCTTCTCAAGAGATGCTAATGTGCAGCCAGGGTTGAGGACCACCAAGTTAGTACAACACTCCTCAAACTTAAGCCTGCATCAGAATTGCCTGGGGGGCTTGAAACACAGATTGCTAAGCTGATACTGTAGTCGGAAGGTCTGGGATGTGGCCCCCGAATCTTCATTGTCACAGTCTCCAGGAGATGCTGATGCATCTGGTCTAGGGATCACATTTTGGGGACAACTCAGCTCAAGGAGTGCGTAGCCCTTCTCTACCTTTTCCATTTATTCCTTTCTCTGTGACAAAGAGTGACTGCTCTCACTATTGAGTTTGGGAGAAGAAAGAGTGAGCTCAGCAGATCCACTTCCGCTCCATTTCTTCCAATGTGTGAGCCTAGAGAGATAACACATCAGGTCAGGCTCTGTCTATACACGCAGAAGGATACCCCCCACTTTTGTGTTTGTTTTGTTTTGTTTGGAGAAGCAATGGTTAGTTTAGAAGAAGTATTAGACTACAAAGGTAAAGTCATTTTCCAACATGATTAGGATTTTTTAAATATATAACATAATTTTAAATTTTTATCTCCATTCATCTGTCTTCTGGGTCCTCTCAACATATTCTGAACTCCAGAAGGTAAAATGAGTGTCATATACTAGCTTCCTAAAATACCAACATAATTCTCCCCCTTTTGAAATGGATTCTCTTCTTAGCTCTTTGAAAGCATTATAAACAATTTCACTCACTAGTAAACAGGGCTGTAAAAACCGAGGAGAAAACATGGCCCATGTTCAATGGGATCAATTCTTTGAAAGAAGAAGACGAATAGACATGACACATCCACAATAAACGTTTACTAAAATGGATGAGTGAACTCAATGCTGCTCCACTCCACAAGCTTCACCTTATTTAGCTCCAATCTGCTACAACCACTATAAGAAAAAGTATGAGAGAGACACCCTGGACACTAGCAGCAAAGCAGCACCAAATCAAACAAACAGTTATTGAGTAATAATCACAATAACAATAATAATAGGTGTCTTTTCAAACCTCAGCTATGTGCCAGGTACTGTCCTCCCCACCTCTGCGTGGTATCAGCCCACTAAATGACTCTCTGTGCAAGTAGGTATTATTAGGTAAGGAAAGAGAGAAAAGACCTGGTTACTACCAGGCCAAAATGAGGAGTGAAGCTCTATTCACACTCCAGTCTGTCTGGGTGGAAAGCTGATGCTCTTTCCGCTATACTTTGTCCAAATGCCTTTTTAAGGGCTGTGAAAGAAGCAAAGAAGTAAAATATATAATACCAGCTCTCTAACCTCAAAAGCCATGCAGCCTAGTTGAGGAGATAAAATTATACATAAGCAAAATTAAATAACAACACAAGATCTACAGATTCATATATTATCTTTGACTCTAATCTAGAAATTGTCTCAAAAACAGTAAAGTGACTGGGAGAAATCCAAAAGCATAAAACCCAAGGGATATAGAATATGGTTGGTCCCTAATAATCTATTCTGCTTTCAGAAAAAATCATATCTAAATAGTCTCTGAGTGTTTAAGATCCATTATGTAAAGCATATTCTACTTCTTCTGTAGTCTCCCAATGACTCACTCAGACAAGACAAGACAATTTCTTTCATGGCATGGCTTTCTTAATTTGGTGAATTTCTTCTGGTCTGTCTGTAGGTTTCATATCCTGTTCAAATTGTGAGATACAATCTAGTAAACTCCTGACCCACACTGTCCAAAAGATGAACTCTCCATGCCAACTAGTTGTTATGATTCTCTTTATTTCCCTCCAAATAAATAAGAGCATGGTGCTTTGACTGATAATAATGAAAAAAAAAATTAGGGAATTTGCATTATATCCTAAGGAAGGAAAAAGCTGAGTATGGCATCCATTCAGCACTAATATTCAGACAAAATTAAAGCACTTCAGAGAAGGAGAATCGTATTGAATTGCTAGAATCAAATGTAACACAAAGAAAACAGAATTATGAGAGAACTGGAAAGCAGAATCACCAACAAAGGCCATCTTGCAATTCAGGAAACAGAAGCAATGGAGCATAGAAATAAGAGAAATGGATTAAGGGGATCCGAGATTAGATGCCATTTGGCCAACAATATAAACTGTGTGATTTGGGTAATTCATATTCCATCTCAAGGCTTTTGTTTCCTGGTAAAATTGGGAGACCAAACTAGGCTGGGGGTCCTCAGAATTCATTTAGGGAGACCATGAGCATAAATGGGAAAATGCATCTTTATTTTCTCTAAATCTAACTAAAATTTATAGTGCTTCCTCCAACTATGAATATAAGTGGCAAAGCACAGTCCTCTTAGCAATACTTGTGATTTTGTTTGAATATAAATTATGGATATTTTCACATTATGGTACAGTTGTTATAGATATCTCAAAATATTTATGATCACCAGCTCTTCAAATTTAGAATAATCCTCAAACTTGCAGCTATTTCTTGTTACTTAATGCATTAATAAAGAGGCACACACATTACTATATCACAAACTTCTCAAAAATGTTTTTGATAAACACTTTGAACATAATTCACTTTCTTTCTAATCATGCATATGTTAGCTTATGCTTTTTTAAATTTTTCTCTTTTAAGACAAGGCTTTATCAGGCTCCCGCTCCCTTGACAGTGTCTAAGGGCTATTCCCAATAATGTTGTAAAATTCTAAATCTGCCAGCTCAGAAGCATAGATGCCTCACTGGCAGGGACATGTACGAAGGACAAACAATAGCAGGAGACTGAAGTGACCACTGTACAGGAGTGAGGTGGTAACTACAAACAATAATGGCATTGGAATCCATTGAGGGCAACTTCAGGTTGTGTGGTATGACTAGGAAATGCTAAGAGAGACCAGAATAAGTTGGGACATCTCAGACCATCAGTAAGAAATACTTAGCCAGCAAACGTACCAGGCAACCGCACTGATGCATACTACAGAACAGCTCATCCCCTCAAAAAGATACCAGTGTGTGGTACTCCCAACATTCATTGACAATCACTTCCTCATATGGGCTGTTAGTTGTTAGCAAGTAACAAGTAAAAAGACACAGAGGAGGCTATGGGTACACAGATTACACTTGGATGGAAGCATGTGTATGTGTTAAACTCATGGCCATTGGTTGGGTGCATAAGGTAAGATTACAACAATGTGCTGACTGGGATGGGCCTCCTGGAATGAGGCAAGTGAACCACTCTGCAAATTGACCCTAGCTTCTTCTAGCAGTGAAAAGTAAAAGGCTCTCCAAAAAAAAGAGAAGCATGAGTAAGTTGAGGCAATTCCTAACAATGAAACTTAAAAGTAGAAGGGGATAATCAGGTGGTATCTCTTAAACTTTAACGTACAAAAAAAGCATCAGGGTGTTTGTTAAAAGTGCAGGTTCTAGGGACTTCCACTAGAGATGCTGAATCATGAGATCTGGAGCGAGATCCCTCAAATTTGTGTTTATCAGGCACGCCACGCTTATCATGATACAGGTGATCTGCATCCTCCATACTTTGAGAAAAACTAGCCGAGGCTCCTATTTGAAGAATTTTGAGTCAAAGAAGTAAAGAGCCAAACCAAAACACCATCTTTGTGAGTCTATATCTACTCTAGTCCAGGCACATGGGAACAACTCTTTACGTGGGTAAAAGACCAGAAGCAGGTTAGGAATGGGGTGATGATGTTGGGGGCTGGCCCCACAGTCCAGTGGTTAAATTTGGCATGCTCCACTTTGGTGACCTGGGTTTGGTTCCCAGGTATAGACCTATAACACTCACCAGTGGCTATGTTGTGGCAGCAACCTACATACAAAATAGAGGAAGATTGGCACAGATGTTAGCTCAGGGCAAATCTTCCTCAGTCAAAAAACAAAAGAACGGGGCAATGAAGTGGCCAAGGAGAAGGCCTTTGCCTTCCAAACCAGGTGGAAGATCAAGGGGTAAGGAGAATGGTGAGACAAGAGGTGACTGGATATTGGGACAGCTGTAAAAAAATTGCTCTCCCTCATACAACTACATAAAAGGTACACCCTATTTAAAATGGTGCCTCCTTTGGGAGTAGTTGGCTGAAGACTTCTAACCAAGAAAGGTTCAGACACACAGACAGAGGCAGCCCTGAAGGAAAACAGCTGGATTCAAAGAAGAAGTGAAGATCCCACATCCCTTGTTGATACACCATCTTTGCAACAGCAGCTGCAAACACTGATTTTGAGAGACCCTCAGACTCTGGGATGGTCTGGCATTTCCTTAAAGCTCTGTGAACTCACAGGGGATACAGTTTCAACTACTTCGTAGCTCCTGTCGGAATGGTACACTGGCCCAATGGTTTGGGTGCCCAAAAAAGGGCACAACAGAAGGAGAGCTCAACAGAGTTGCAGAAAGCCCCATCTGAGCATAGTCATGAATTCAGGTCAAGCAAGTGCCATGGGGAGTCCTTTATTAACCTCTCTTCGTGTTTCACCAGTGAGAAAGCAGATCTTCCCAGCCACCATCCCAGCCCACTAACCACACTCCTGTTCAGAGGCCAGAGGGAAGCCTTTCAGCCACAGATAGAAGACCTGCAGAAGAAGAGCCTTGGAAACAAATGCGCTGACAGATTGGCCCATTGCGTGACTTCTGCAGGATAGGAAATGCACTTGAAACTTAGAGAAAGGAGAAGATAAAGGCCTTCGCATGAGTTAGATCTTAGGAATCACACCTTTGAATTTGAAAGCAGTCATTAGATAAGGCCATGGAGTGGGGAAGGTGACAGGAATTAATATTCATAGGCAACCTCAGAGCCAGGCTCCTAGGTGGGTGTTTTATATGCAACATCGAATCTGGTAGCACTAACCAACAATTTGGCAAACAGGGTGGTAGAGACTCACAGAATCACATGGTCGGAGCTGGGAGGGTCCTTGGAGATCATCTCGTCCAAGTCCCTCATTTTGCACATGAGAAAACTGAGGCTAGAGGAGGAGAAGTAACAGAACAGGGACTAGATATTCTTTTCTGCTTCCCTTTCTGACCTCTTTCCAGCATCCCATGCAGCCTGCCATATAAGCAATCAGATGTGTGTATTGAGAGACCCTAAGGAATTAAGCTTTTTATTGAAAGTCAGAACATACGTGGTGGACATAATCCTGAGTCTGAAAACTAATGTGGGAAAGAGTTTTTATTTTAAAATTCTTTTTTTGAGTTTCTAATTCTATTTGGATGGGAAAAGTTAATATTAGCCAATTTGATTCCCTCTTTTTTTCTAGAAATTGTATCTAAGTTCCAGGGAACCACAGTATAGAGGAAGCATGTGGTCCTAAATATCATCTGTCAAGTTCAGCATCAGATGAGATGTTTGTCATCATGTTGGGGAACACCATCCCCATTCATATATGCTTGTCACCAATGGTCACACATTTCTGTCCGTGTTTCTCTTTCTGGTTGGTGGATCTCTTGACTAGTTCTGTGCCATAGATGGAGCTGCAGGATCTGATCTTATATTTCTGTGCCACCCAATATTGTGAGAAGCATCATGCCTCTGTCTGTGACACGGTCTGCCCAGACTCACTCCGCAGCCATCTCCTCTCCATCACTCTTCATGGCTCTCTCCAGTGTAGGTCCACTCTGCTCTTAGATCCTTCAAAGTTTTCTTAGGATTTGCAGACAGTTCAGAGCCGTGCCTGGGAGAAAGAGCTGTCTCTAGAGCTACCACTCTAACAGTAGCTCCCTCCACCCCCATCCAGAGGAGCTTTTCTAGTCTTTGGGATGAGAGAGAAGTAATCCCTTTCTTCCCTTTGCTTCCTGGAGTCCTCTCTGGTTCTCTAACATTATATGTAGAAATAAATTCAAAGGAGGTGGACTTCCTTACATTTTTCATCCGTCATATCCTGCAACTGAGGCAAGGAACGCAATCCACAGACTCAGATTCAGCAGGGGTGAGGTGAAGAAGGAAAGAAAAGAAATGAGTAAGTGTGTTCGTTTCTGCTGTGGTTTATCACCAGAGATTCAAGTCAGCGGAAAATGAGGAGGGAGTAAAAGACACTCATAGGAGGGGCATTGGGAATTTATCAAGCTCTGGAAAAATAGCACTTTCTTTTAACTATATTGAATAGCATGATGTAAAGCAAGATTTTAAGCAAATATAAACAGTTTCTCTTTAATATCATACAGTGCTTTATTTCTCCTACTTATTTGCCAAACTTTTATGACCCTTTTCTCATGTCTGATGTGCTTTTCTACAGGCCTACCCATTCTTACTGACACGACCTTCGAGAAGCCCAAGGTAAGTGTGAAGCAACTTGCTATTGATCTGTGCATCCAACAACCTACCAAGGCATTGGAAATCCCTTTAGGACAAGATGGAATATCATTTGATTTAACTCCTACTCAACTCAATCTGCAGGACAGTTATATTTTCATCAAGAAAATATGAACAAACTTCTGATTGCTAAGTTTGTTCAAAAATTATTAAAATTAATTCAAAGGAATCTAAATTCTCCATTTGTTGTCATAAAAACATTAGTGACCTGCTAGTCTTGAAGGAGTTTAATATATCTTTGTTGATAAGCTTATTTACAAAGGGGAAGATTGGGATTCTCTAATGAAGCTTTTTAGAATTTTGAAAATTATTTTTAAATACGATATTCATTTTTGCCTGGAAGCCAAAGCAGATTTTGTAGAGGCCAATTGAACAGATATTTAAAAGACTCATCTTGTCCTTGGGGATAACAGGCTCTCAGAATGTCAATTGGAAGACCGTGTCACCCTGTTAATTTGAAAGTAACAACGAATTTTCAATTAACTCCACATTTATCTTGACAAATTCTTCGGGCATATTTTTAAAGGTGAAAGTTGCATGCTCCAGGAAACTTTTTGTTTCCAGGCAAGGATTTTGGGGGTGTTAATCATGAACTAAAGAACCTAATTATGCAGTCCTCAGAGAGCCAGGGATGCTGCCCAAAGTTAGAGAGGGAGAGTTTGAAGCCAAGTTTACTTCATGTGGTTCCTACTTCTTCTGACTATTGGATTTTTATTTATTACAGCAGATTTATCATGTGCTAGATAATTTCACATTCATGGCTTTTCTAGCGCTCAATTTATCAAGGAGAGCGGTGCCACATCCTCCTGCATTTTATCGCCAGTACCATCAGGGTAAGAGAGACAAGTTCTCTCTCTCCCGCAGTGACTTTGCCGCTAAATCATAATTCATAACGCTGCGTCTTTCCTGGGTTCAATTTTTAATGTTGTTTCCCTTTTTGGAATGTTTACATAACAGGAAAAAAAGGGTATTATATATGAGTCACAGCCATATCACTCATATGTTCTCTACTGAGAGGACGAAACCGGATAGCTGAAAAATACTCACTGATTTCAGTTACTCGCTTTGGACATTTTTTTTTTGAAATTGCACACTTTTTCATTATCAAAGCCAAGAAAAATGAGGAGAAATGTGATGAGGACTGAAGTCATGACTTTCACTTTCCTTCCAAGTTTAAAAAGTGAGGTGGATGGTGATATTGCACGTTGATTGTATGGTACGCAATCAGCTAGAATTGGGGCCATATGGATTATTGAGGGGCCATTATCCATCAGCAAATGAAGATATTTTCTTTTTATGTTCTTTTTCATGCCGTGACTACAGTTAATAATCAAATCCATTTTATTTTCGACAAGAGCAACAGATCCTCTCACTTTCTCTTGAGAATGACACTTATTTCTTAATACTGCTCCTCCCCCCCATTTACTTGTAGAGGGCTCACCTGCACAAGGTGAGCAAATGATGCAGTTAACTCCTATATGGAACATTAACTCTGACTATCCCCAGTTTCATTTCCATGAAAGTTAATGTAAATTCTCCAAATAAAGTCATTTTCAATAAGGGTGAATATTAGAGAGCAGTGATCTTTGCAAAAAAAGTTCAAACTTTCTCCTTCAAATGACTTCCCAGTGAACATCAGAAGGCAATGTGCCGAGAGTCAAACGTCAGTGGAACACCCACAGGATGACTTTCAGCCAAGCACTTCACCTCTTTGAGCCTCTGATGCCTCATCTGTAAATTTAGGACAACTCTTGGTCTCAAATTTTATGGTTCCTTGACTAGAATTTTCTGATCTTTATTTGACTTTGTTGCAAAGACCAACAAAATCTCATCTGTTTGCATTCGATGGCGCCTATTTTGATTCACGTAAAATGTGACGGTCAGAACTCCATTCCAAAATCTTCGTCAAATTCATTTGGTCTCCTTTTGTCTGTACTTTATAAGTGCAGATCTATAATATTTGGACAGTAGGACAACACTTTCTCAAAACTTCAAAGGTTTAAATAACATGAAAGTTTTGTATCCTCAAGAGTTGTGAATGGGTCATCCCCTAGAATATCTACATAAAGGCAATGACGTGTTAATAGTTTTCAAGGCTTTAACATTGTATTAAAAAGTTAATTACTGTTGGTAAGCATTCTCAAAATTGTTATTATCTAAGTTGAATTCTTATTTCACTCTAATGGTGCCCTAAATTGCCCGTTGAAAGTAATTTGAGTCCTGAGATATAAGTGAACAGGATATTACCATCTTACATAAGAAAAAATTACAATAATAAAGACTAGATAGCTTTAAGATCATCCAATAGGTCATGGGGTAAAATTTAAAAAGCCCAATAGATTAAATTAAGCTAGAAAATGCTCTTTCAATAGAAAACCATAAACCAGACGTAAAATAATCCAATATTTTCAAGCAACTTAATGAACAAATTAGATCAACAAAATGGAGAAGTTAGTTGTTGCAAAATGGCTCCAAAACATGCTCTGAGTAGGAAAATGCTTGCTATATATAGTATACACTCAGTAAATGTTAGCTCTCCTAAGTACAAATATTATTACAGAGCCTGAGGCTCTGTTCTCCTGCTGGAGAAATTTTTACCATTGACAAATAGTCAATAGCCATGGTTCTTGTTTCTTGTTTGTTCTGCCTTAAGAAGAACTTACTTGTGAGAAAGATATCCACCTCCTCACAAATGTAAATGAGGCACAGTGTTCTGGATTTTGTCATAGCAGTTGTCATTTTTGGTTTGTTTTTTTATTTTTTGTTATCATTTTTTGACAGACACAATAGCTACTTAATGCCAAAACCAGTGCTTTTCTTAGAGTCACTGATATCTGTCTTTGAAAGACCTCTTCAGTTTAAAACCAAAAGCAATGATAAGTGTTATGCTAAGTACCATAATATCCTAATGTGGAATTATATTCCTGTTCCCTCATCTAAGTTTTCATTCAAAGCAGCGGCAAGGGGGTGGAAGGCTCAACAAAATTATATTCACTGTAATTAATCTATGTAGAACATCACATGTGTGCTCATGTGTATATAGATATGTATGTGTATATAGGTATATACATGTACACACGGGATATAATTCAAATTTTAAAAATTCTATGTCTAAGAAATGAGAATATAGATTATTTTTATTGTTAAAAATTTCTGGTTTTAAAATTTATTATGAGGAATATGTATTACTTCTATAAGCAGTATAAACAAAATGAGCTTTAAAATAAAGTATGTCTGGTGATGGTTGCACTACAATATGAATGTACTTAATACCACTGAATTGTACACTTTAAGATGGTTAAGATAGGGGCCGGCCTGGTGGCATAGTGGTTAAGTTCATGCGCTCCACTTCCACAGCCCAGAGTTCACAGGTTCGGATCCCAGGCACAAACCTACACACCGCTCATCAAGCCATGCTGTGGCGGCATCCCACATACAAAAATGGAGGAAAATTGGCACAGAGGTTAGCTCAGCAACAATCTTCCTCAAGCCAAAAGGGGAAGATTGGTAACAGATGTTAGCTCAAAGCCAAACTTCCTCGCCAAAAAAAAAGGTTCAGATAGTAAGTTTTATATTATGGGTGTTTTACCATGACAAAAAAATTAGAATAATAAAGTATATCTAATCTATGGAAAAAGAATAAGCAATAATCACCATTCTAGGACAAGAATAATTCCTGCAATACCATTTGCCGCTTCTACACCAATTCCCCCTGGATCCCCAATTGGGTCCGTTTGCCTATATTACCCACAGGGCACAGAGGAAAGTGAGATTTTCCCAGCTTCAGTCTGGCTGCAAAGCCATGTTGGGGGAGTGTGGGTTGGTGAGAGGGTACAGTGTCTAGTTACAAAAACAAAATATGTTTATATGACAAATTTGGTGGGTGTGCGGAGGGAGGTCACCTAGAGGCATATTACCCAGAATTATTCCCTGTTCATATTTAAGTATTTTTTCTACAAATTTGAGGTCACATTGTGCATACTGTTTCATAGTCTCCTCTTCTCGTTGTGCACACTTTCAATGTCATTAAATATTCTTCTAAATAGTAATTTTATGGCTGCCTACAGATGTATCAAATTACTTAACAAATCCCTGATGCGTAATCCTTTAGATTGTTTCCCATTTTTTGCCATTACAAATAGCACTGCCATGTGCATCCTTATACAAATATCTTTTTTTTCCCCTCCGTGGAAAACAGCATTCCTCTATTTTTTAAAAAAATTAATAAATTTTATATTTGAGAGCACTTTTATGTTCTCAGCAAAATTGAATGGAAAGCACAGAGTCCCCATATATCCCCTCTCCCCGCACACACTCAGCCTCCCCAACTGTCAGCATCCCATACCATGAACCTACAATCCATGAACCTACACCAACATGTCATTATCACTCAACATCCATAGTTTACATTAACGTTCACCCTTTGAATATCTTTTCTTTTTATATGTGATATGTTTTCCTCAAGATAAATCTCTTGAAGTGGAATTGCTGATGCAAAGGATGTGATCATGAGACAAAAATTTACAAGTATATCTTGGGTGTCAATTTCTCACTAAGTTTAAGCCTGAGACGTGGCCTAGTAATTTGTAGTCAAACAGACATGGGTTCAGATCCCATCTCTGGACTTCCTAGCCTGATGACCTTCTGTGCAACTTGGCCTCTAAGCTTCAGCTCCTTCACACCAAAAACAGGGATAATAACCACCTCACATGTCTGTTGTGAGAACTAAGTGAAATCATGTGTATAACCTGCTTAGCAGTTTCTAGAGTCAATAGCTATTTTGCCAAGAATTGGCTTGAGGCCAAGGCTGTAAATCTAAGTGAGTCAAAGTTCTGAAAGTCAGGGTTCTTTCCTGACATTTTCGTAAGATATACCACACACGGGCCATCCATCTTCTGTGACCAGAACAGCCCACTCTGATCTCAGAGATCATCGATTAGGACCCAGGATCTCTAGTTAGGCACCCACATGACCAATCTATCTACGTAATCCACAGTATGGTCAATGGGATGATCTGATCCCAATTCATCCTTCCCTCTTCATCCTGCCAGGATTTGCTGTAATACAGTTCCTCCCTCCACTGACTTCGAGCTCAGCCATGGGACTTGCTTTGGCCCAGCAGACTTAAAGTAGACCACGCCCAGCCAGAGGCTCCAAATGAGCTCCTGAGGTTTGACACACCTTCCTGTGCTCCTGCCCTGCACCACGAGAAAAGCATAACTCTCTGCTACTGCTCTTCCATCTGGGCCCTGGAAACGAAAGGCACATGGGACAGACCTGAGCTCCATTGTGGCCAACCCTCACACCAACCCAGGAGAAATTAATTTGTGTTGTTATGAGACACAAGATTTGGGGGCCCTTGCTGGATAATCCCCATGGTTGTTAATTTCTACCAACAGAGGCGTGCTTGACTACAGAATAGAGACGTTAAGGGAAAGGAAACTGACCCTTGAGGGGGAATATTTGTTCTGAGACAATTTCTAAAAGCAGGACCACCACAAAGACCCAGCCCTGCTTTCGCCATAATAAAGGCAAGGTACCACAGAGTGTTAGCAAAGACAAAATGGTTGAGAAACTAAAGCCAAGGTCCCAAGGTGGATAGGCTGGTAATGGAAGGCTGCCTTGTCTCACTCTGGTTATTTCTCTCCAGGGGTGATTTACAAGGTGGTAAAAGACTTGAAACTGCAAAAGGTACTTAGGCTATTAAAAGCCAGCGTTTTATGATCCCTTGTTCTTCATAGTACATGTTGTTTCATTAATCAAATGCTTATTCTATTAGAAGTCCCAAACCTTTAAGATGGTGGGACATTTCATTTTTATTGCTCTGAAGTCACATTAAAATCCACATGCTCCCCAGCAGGCCCCGGGTGAGTTCTTAGTGTTCAGACTCTTTGCATCCTGTCCTCTTGGATCCTATCGATTTTGTATTAATATTTTAGACTTCAAAATTATTTTTTTTGCTTTTTGCTTTGTGTCAATACTGGAATAGATGCTGAAAAAGTTAGCCAAAAATCTTTTCTTCCATCATCATGTATTTGAAGTCTGGAGCCAGCCGTGAATGTCATAATCAAGCACATGGGCTTGTACAGTATACCTCATCTCTCTGGCCTAAGCCTCAGCTGGCTCTGTCTCATCTTCAACTGGTAAAATTAGCTGCTCCCATCCGGTCAGCCCAGAGCAAAGCCTGTTCGAGTCATTCTGTTCCTTGTCAAAGATGAGTTTTATATTGGAATCTCTTGTTGCCCATTTTCATTAATCACCAAAGTGATTAATTTGTCATTTTCTAGTTCTCATTTTTAGACTGTTCTGAGTAACAGACAATTATTAGTAACTATTCATGTACAATTTGTAATCATTATACAACAGCTGCCTCAAATCATTCTTTAGAAATAGGTGGAATGTGTATTAGATAGGTAGATAGAGAGAGAAACCAATAGAGACATAGATCAACTAACATGAATAACATTTTCACTAAATTATAGTTCATAAATACTTCGGAGCCTCTGAACTCTAAGAGGTTTCTAGAGAAATGCAACCCCTGTCTTATTATTGCCTAGACTATAAAAGCAAAGATTAGAAGAATTTCTAAAGAAAAAACAGACTCTACATTGCTAGAATAGTATTTAATAAACAGATCTTACTGAGCGGAAGGTAGAAAGGAAGGAAGGCAAGTAGGAAGAAAGGAAGGAAGGAAGGACAGACTGTTAATCTACATAAGAAAATAGAAACTGGGAATCGAGGAACAACACTGAGAACCACAGAAGCCCTCTTGGTTCCACCTCCTGTGGGCAGGGGGATCCCCTTCTGGTCAAGGTTTTGGCAGGGCCGTGCTCTGTCTGGAGTGCCTAGTGCGTTCAGTGTGTCTTCACTGGTTTGTTCCTCTGTGCCTTCACACAGGCACAGATCTCCCAGGTTGGAAAGAGATGTGTGTTTCACAATATTTCTTCCTTATATTTGCCCTTTTTTTTTCACAACAAAACTTTTAATGTTTGCAAATCTAACTTTGCTCCGCAGTTTACTGACAGTGGCTTCTCAAAGCTGGAAGACGTCATGAAGCCCAGCTCTAGTGCTTGCTTATGTTTTCTCCCTTGAGCGCTCTATCAGACTTGACTCTAATTGCGTCTTCATTCTTCAGACTTTGCTCTAGTAACCGTTTCTCATCCTGCCTGTAAGGTCACCCCGTTCAGTCTCCTCCACTAGCTCTTTCTCCTTCTTCACCAGTTAACAGTGGCATTGAGTCATTTTCTATGTCAATTCTCCCTTTGAGCCCTCGTGGATTTTCATGTCAAACATGGGGATAATCTTAAAATACCTTCCTCTACCCCAGACCTCATCCCTAGGCTTCATTGCCTGGAGTGAATTTCCTCTAAGATGGACATATGCATCTGCTTCACCTCCAGTCTGTATTCCCCAAACATTTACTGTGTGCATTCTAGGATTAGACCATTCAAAGCATCTTCTTTTCTATTCCAACTGCCCAAATCTTAATCCAGCTCTCCCTCACCTACATGTGGATTATTACAGTTGGTTCCCCTTAGGTGGCCTGAGCCCAATCTCTGCCTCCTCTGCTCTACCATAAAGACCAGTGGTTCTGAACCAACTATGGGCTTAGAATCAACTGTGGCACTTACCGTACTTCCATTTTTAATTTTAAAGTATATGCTTACATGCCACACATAAATATTCTTATGTAGTAAGTCTTAGGTGAGGCCCTAAAATTTATATTTAAAAAAACACTCACACACACAGGCTGTATTAGTGTCCCAGGGAAGCTATACTAAAGTGTTACAAATTGGATGGCTTAGAACAATAGATATGTATTAATGTTTCACAGTTCTGGAGGCTGAAATTCTGAAATCAAGATGTTGGCAGAGCCAGGCTCCCTCTAAAGGCACGAGGGAAGATCTGTTTCAGACCTTGCTCCTGGTTTCTGGTAGCCTCAGGCATTCTTTGCCTTGCAGATGGCCATTTTCTCTGTGTCTTCACATCATCTTCCCTCTGTGTGTGTCTGTCTCTGTGCCCAAATTTTCCCTTTTTATAAGGACATCATTCACACTGGATTAGAGCCCTCCCTAATGACTTCAATTTAACCTGATTGCCTCACTAAAGATCCTATTTCCAAATAAGGCCACATTCGGAGGTATTGGAGGTTAGGATTTCGACATATATTTGGAGGGGGAACGCAATTCAATGCATGACACAAGCAATCCTTATCACACCATAAATTTGTGAACCATTGACATAAAAGCCCATTGGCCAAATCTCCTGCCTGTTTTTAGAAACTTTATTTCTGTTTGATTATGTTTCGTCTGTGACTGTTTTCATGCTACAACAGCAAAGTATTTGTGACTGAAACTACATGGCCCACAAAGCCTAAAATATTGATGGAAATTTTTGTAGGCCCCTGATTTATACCACTGCTGCCCAAAGTGAGGGCAGGTAATGCTGTTGGAGGTGGAGATAATTTTATGTGGCCCCCACATATGGAACCAAATAACATCTAATCATATAGTGAGAAATGTATTCCCTTTTTAATTTTATTTCTATGTTATGGTTGCATGAAGGAGAAGATTCCTTCTGTTAAGGATCTTTATTACCTTTTTAATAGTTGATTATCTCTCTTTATAACAAAGAGAGAATAGACCTGAGAGTTAGAAACATGGGCAGAAAATAGCATCTACCTAGAATTCAACATTTTTTCATTGAATTTATTTTTCATATTTATTTCAATTGACGACATGGTATTTGTATTTTGTGTACAGTAGTCATGTCATTTCCTTTTGAAATAGACCATTTAAAGGGAAAATTCATTTAAAGAAAAATATGAAATAATATGTACTAAAAGCGGTACTCAGATATAGGAAAAAAAAATCCCAAAAGTATTCCCGAATGGCTGAAGTTTTAGAAATACCGCTACTGTCTAACACTGTATCACTTGCGTTGTGTTGCTCCCCTGCTCACTTCCTCAGTGGCTTTCCTCTTCACCCTAGCATTCAAGGCCAGCCACTATCTGTTCTTACCCAGCAGCTACAATTTTAGTCAAGCATTTCTGGCACTAGACATAAACCACCCATGAGTCGGTCGCTCTGGTCTCTCCCCTGCCCACTGGTCACATCTTTGCATTTTCATCTCTGAGTCAACTCAATAACTTTTCCCAGAATTAAATACTACGTTTCCATCTCTTATCTTTCTGTTCTTGCTTGCCTAAGCCACATCATATACATTTTTCAGGACCAAGCTCAAGCCCTACTCACTGAGTGACAATTTTAACCAATGGTAAGATGTACTGTCAGACCTCCAACTGCACTTAATTGTCTGTTCTATACACACTGCTTTTCCATTCATTCACTAGGTATTTACAGAGCACCTACTGAATACTGAGCCTTATCCTAGATACTAGGAATGCAATAGGAAACATGACAGATGTGAGCCCTGCCCTCACTCAGCTTACAGTCCTTGGAAGAGGGACAAAGGAATCACCACAGTGTAGTAAATGCTGGATATCATGGAACGGAAGGTATGGTAGGAGCGCACATCAGGGAGATCTCACCTATTCAAGAAAGTTAGATCAGCCCTCCACAAGGAAGTCAGAACTGAAGGATGAATAGCAGTTAACCTGGTAACGAGAAGAGTGGAGAGAAAGGGGAGGGAGTTGAGGTGGAGGGGGTGGGATGAGTGGGGGAAAGTTGGCAGAAGAGAGATGGAAGAAAATTTCAAGAACTGGAGACGAGAGAGAGCATGGGAGGTTTGAGGAGCTGTAGGAAGTACATGGCAAAGAGATGAGAGATGATAGTGTAGGGGAGGAGGACATTTCCTCTTTCCAAATGTGGGTTCGTCTGGCTGGAGAACGAATTAAATTCACACGAGACAGAATAGCAAGAGAAAATTAAACAAAGCTTTATGAGGAACCATGGCCCGGGGCCTTTCTTCCCGAAGGAAGAAAGGGCACCGAAGAAGTGGGGTGCACATAGTGGTTATATACCCCCAAACACAGTGTTTCACGTATGATTGAAATGTCCCTTTTACAATAGTCACGAGGCTGCTCTGTCAGCACAGCGCTTGATGGAAACGACAGATAGGTCTGCTGTCCCAGTGAACGCCGCGGGTGGCAGGTGTGTTGCCTCGGGCTGGGGGTGGGGGGGGTCACAGATGAACCCCGCAATTGGTTCCCAGCCTAAAGAAAGATGCTTAATCTTTAAGAAATGCCAACGCTGGGAGGGGGAGGGAAGTCAGTTACAGGAGGTTACCAGACTAGCACAATAAAATGCAGATTTAAGTCCTTGCCTTTGGTATTTATTAAGAGTTTCTAGAGAGAAGGTCATCTCCTTTCTTCTTCCTGGTACAGAGAGGGAGGCACCTTTACAGATAGAGATTTACCTTACAAACGTAAATGTGTCCTAACAAAGGGCAAGTTCCATTCCTCAGAGCCTCCTTCCCTGTCCCAGTTTATCAAAAGCAATCAGCCTCAAATAATCCTGATGCCAAAGAGACATATCTTGGGGTGGCCAATTTCAGCTCCCCACAATAGCAAGCGATGATAGTGGAGAGAATGAAACAATATAGGCAAGGCTAAGTAATCATGGCGGCGTTGAACTCTGGAGCTCATGGAATCCACTAACGGATTTAAGCAGGCAATGATGCAATCATATTTTATTTTAGAAAATGCACTCTAACCTCAACATAGAGAATAGATTGAAGAGAGACTGGAGGAAAATCAGCCAGAAAGCTGCTGCATCATAGGGTGATGAGAGCTGGGAGAGGTGGTAGCACTGGAAATGGAGGGAGAGAATGAATTTGAGAGATGTTTAGGAGAAAGAACCTACTAGGTTAGATGTGTGAAGTAAGGGAGAGGGTAGACTCTGGAAAGTCCCTGGTATCTGGCTTGGACTACCTGGTAGATGATGATGTCATTTACTGTGACAGGAGACACAAAGAGAGGAAGAGAACCTGGGGGCAGGGTAGGTGTTGGGAGGGGAGGGGAAACTGAGATCAGTAAGCCTTGTGCCTTTTAAGCTTCAAGCAGCTGTGAGATCTCCAAGGGATGGTGCCCCGGGCGTGATCAGGCTTGCATCTAAGGCTCAGGGAAGATACCGACCAGGGAATCATCCACATCACAGAGCTTTGAAGTCAGGTCACCTTTGCAAACCCAACAAAGCTGTGGACATACACACCAATTTTGCATCTAATTTTAGGGGAGTCACAGGCCCCTGAAGTGTGTCCATGGACTCTAGGTTAGGAAGTCCTGCGATGGATGATAATTACAAGCTGCAGGATTGGGTGAGACAGTCCAGAGAGAGAACACGGCAAGAAACTTAGGACAGAGCCCTAAGGAACCGCAACACTTAAGAAACCAGTAGAGGAAAGAGAAGAAGCAGACTGAGAAAGAATAGACTAAGAAGTGGGTAGGGGCTGGCCCTGTGGCACAGTGGTTAAGTGCGCACGTTCAGCTTCGGTGGCCCCAGCTTTGCTTGTTCAGATCCCGGGTGCGGACATGGCACTGCTTGGCAAGCCATGCTGTGGTAGGCGTTCCACATATAAAGCAGAGGAAGATAGGCACGGATCTTAGCTCAGAGCCAGTCTTCCTCAGCAAAAAGAGGAGGATTGGCAGCAGATGTTAGCTCAGGGCTAATCTTCCTCAAAAGAAAAACAAAAAAGAAGTGGGCAGAAAACTAAAAAAAAATAGGCAGTGTCCAACAGGAAAGGTGTTTTTAATCAGTATCATTCTGCCCATTCTTTCTGAATAACATGTCTGCAGATTCTTTAAAGGCGATGGCTTATACTTCTTGAATTGATCATTGATTCCATCATGGCAAACAATGGATACACAGTGTCTTTAAGGAAGTTCACAAGTAATGAGGAATTCGTAGGCTGAGCTTGCTATAACTTCAAAAGGAGAAAACAACTAACCAACTAGCCTATGGAAAATACTACGTGGAAGTTATGGGACGGTTTACCCAACATCGCCTACAACATAGTCTGCCCTAAATCCATGTTTGTGGAATTTGCAAATGAAGCCACTCATGGATTAATGTGAGCCGCTCTATTGTAGGGAAGAATGATACTGACTATGCAGAACGCGCATGGTGCAGTCCAACAGGCACTGGTCTAGGAATCAGGAGAACGGCGTTCTAGGCTCAATCCTACCAGAAGTAACTGTTACTGTGGGCAAATCTCTGCATCTCCCTGGGCCTAATGTTCAGCTCTGAAGTTCTGTAGTTTCCACTCTATGCCTTTACCAGTGAACATTAGGAATTCCACAGATGTTGAGGCAGATGGGTACTGATAGCAAATAGCCTATGTCTGCTATTTGACAGTGCCCCCCTATACACTGCAGAACAAAAGCTATTGTTAACAAACTTTGCAACCCTGCCACATTGTTATTAGATATTACAAAAGATGGATTTTTTTCTTTTCGGAGCAGTCTTTCTACTGATTATACTGATGATTTTGGCCCACGAACAATTTCTAAGAGTGGGTGATGGTGATTAATTGCCAAATAGTCCTAATCTATTATCTAGCACCATTCTACTGCTAATGGAAAAGGGGAAATGAGTAAATTCATCACTAATCTAAACCTAGCATAAAGAATAATTAATTTTCTTTATAAAAAGCCAAGTTTGCTGAATATATTGAGAGTGCAAGCAGAAAAATAAGACACGACCCTAACAACAAACAGATGGCATTCTCCTCACTGTGATTCTGTACACTTTTGAAGTTTTAGAGAACCGCACAACACTCATGCTTTCAATTATTTTTCCAGCTAACAGAGGCAGACACCGAACGTATTTTTTTCTTTACAACTGATTGCTCTTGCATTCCGGTTCATGTGCCGGAGTTGGAAACTCACCTCGGTGAAAGAAAGAGAAATAAGCTTCAGCAACCTTTGGACTTGGCACCCCCAGAAATATTTGACTAAATTTAAATCATCATTTGGCTAGATTGCTTCTCCCACTTTCTTGTCTTCAGGGAAAAACAAGGAAAGAGAACTCAAAAAGACTGGATCCAATTAAACTAACTTTGTCTCTTCTTTTTCTATTGGAAAAATTTACTACACTGGCAAATATTAAGTACACATGGACTCTTCTTTTGTTTCTTCCTCTTTATCTTCTTGGCTGTATCTTTTCTGTCCCAAGTGAGGGAACACCCACAGATAAAGACAGGGCATGTTTAGTATCCGTGCCCAAAGCATCCGAAATTGTGCATATTATCTGTTGAGGTTTTTCTGCGAGTGGAGAAAAAGAAAAGAATGATACTATAATTTGAAATACATAAAAAATTCAAAGCACGCAGTAAGAAAATTGCCGATTAGTTTCATTTATTCATTCATTCAAAAAATATTTAAGGAGTGCCTCCTATGTCTTGGTACTTTTCTAGGGTTTGGGAATACGATAGTGAGGATGGCAGACAAGATATTTGCCATTAAGCACCAGGAGAAGAGAGACAATAAACGTTAAGCAAATACAGAATCAAGATGATTTCAGATGGTGGAAAGTGTTGTGGAGAAAATAAAAAAGATAATGTGATAGTGACTGCAAATTTAGCTATAATGGCTGGGAGCCCTCTCTTAGGAGATGAGAATTGAATGAGAGAAAGAGTCAGCCATGCAAAGAGCTGGATAAGCTGGGAGTGAGGAGAGAGAGTTCCAGGCCAAGGAGGAGCAAATTCAAAGGCTCTCGAGTGGAAAAAGCTTTGTGTACTTCTAGTAAGAGCATTCGAAGATGATGCTGGCTATTTGGGTGTCTCCATACATCAATTGTTTTAGATACATAGCACATCTGAACCCCCCAAGAATTCCTAATTTCCCCATTTTATAGGAAAGGAAACTGATAGCCAGGGAGATGTAGCTTTCCCAAATCACCCAGGAAAAAAATGATCCAGCTGAGAGGAGGACATTTTCTGACTCCAAGCTTATCCTACACTGTCTCTCAAAATGATGCTTCTAATGGGTACCACATATAGCCACTGGGCCAAGACCAAGACAATGGAACAAGTTTGACTATGTTTTATACAACTGATATTTTGCCCCAGAATCCTGTAGATACTACTGAATCACGTGGTCTGCCTGGTTTCCTCTCCCTCCACAGCACAAGCTCAAACCACGCTCTGACCCTGCAACCCTGGGCCCAGAGCCTGCTGTGTCTGCGGCTCTCTGCATGTTGGTCTCATCCCGTGTGATAGCAAAAACCTGACTTCTCTGACTGAGGAAGGGTTAAAATGCCAAGGCCTTTTTACAGGCATGCTTTGGACTTAATTTATTATACTTTAGATTATTGCTATATTCAAAGTGGCTTAAACCATTAAGCCAAGGAAAGAATAACGTGTAAAATATTTTTCTTTGAAATTATGCGCTGAAACCCCTCAAACTCCTACACAGGAAAATAAATAACATTTCAAAATAAAGCCCATCATAAGAGGAGGTGCTGTTTCCTATCTGCAGTGGGTCCCATCTCGTCTGGTCTTTGCACGCTTGCCAGCACTGACGTCCAGCAGCTGTCTCCTGTTGATTCTTGACTTGCCACAATTCATCTTTTTTTCTGATTAAATCTTCCTCCAGGTCTACTGATGATTTATTCATGCAACAAACCTTGTGTACCTTATACACGCACAGAGCCATAACAGAAAACACAGATGCATATCAAATGAGATATCGGCCCTACCCTCAAGAAGCTTACGGGGGAGATGGCATTATAAAAAGGGGTCTTTTAGGGGGCCGACTCAGTGGCATAGTGACTAACTTGGCATGCTCTGCTTCATGGGCCTGGATCCTGGGCATGGACCTACACACTGCCCTTCAGGCCATGCTGTGGCAGCTTCCCACATGCAATTAATAGAGGAAGATTGGCACAGATGTTAGCTCAGGGACAATCTTCCTCACCAAACAACAACAACAACAAAAGCATCATTTGTGGTGAATTATGATAAATGCTTTGACAAGAAGAAGCACAGGGAAACATGAAGAGACAGAGGGGGCGGGAGGGACCCCTAGTCCGTATCATCTCACTTTTGTATCATACCTTGTAGCAGTTTGAGACCCGCCCTCTGGCTGTCCTTGCAATCTATTCTTGGTGAGCCAAATTGTCCAAATGAGTGGTCATTTTGGTCATCAGGGACTCAACCATATTTCCTATGATGTTCATTTCAGCAGCTCTTCATCTTTCAATTGTTTGCTCAGATTTCCAGTTCACATCATTTTCGTCTCTAACAAACCAAATAATTAAGATTAATGGTTTTCTCCTTCAGGTCTTTGTTAAGAGAAGTTCTTTTTTTTAGCTTTTCATCTCTAAATAGTCTTTTGCAGGTGACTTCCTTTTAGAAGCCCTTTCTATACATCGTTTTACCTGACTTTATGGTTTATCACTCCCCCCAATTATGCTATTGATGTCCTTTGTCATACTTGATTGATGTACTTACCACATTTATAGTTATCATTTGTTTATAGGTCTATCTCCTTTAGCAGGCAGCAAATTCTTTGAAGAAAAGGAAGATACTGTTTCTATCCCAAGGACCAACATAAATAGCTAGCATAGACTGAGCATTTCATGAGTGTTTGTAAAGTGAAAATTTATGTTAACAATCCCTGTGGACCTAAATAAGCAACTGTTTTCTCCAGAATGCATAAAATCTAAAACCATAGTCTCTGTGGTTTTTACCATCTATTTCACTGTCCCTAAGCCCTAGGCTCAATGACATACCTGAAGAAACTTGTTGCTCTTGGACTCTAACAGTAATTGCACACCTCTAGAAAGACATTTTACCCACGACTCGTATATACTCACATCTACATCGAAATTTGGAACACCGGGACAGTACTCACATGCCAATAGCTTACCCTCATATGTCGGTTTGTTACTTTCTGCATTGATGCTATGTTTTAGGGTGTATGACTTGACCAATAGTGTTTTCATGAAATATATATAATAACATTCTTCTGGAGGTGACTAACAATACCATTCAGAAATCTTGACTAAGCAACACACATGAGGAATACATGCCAAGACTTCTGTTTAATTCAACATTCAGTTATTGAGGTCTGCAATATACCAGTGTCTCTGAGTCCCTGGCCTGGGAGTGTCTGTAAGGCAGGAGCTTGTCTTTCGCCTCTGTATTCTGCATCACCCTGCACAGTTCCTGCACATAGAAGCTTTTAAGGACATGAAACAGTAACATTTATTGTTTTGTATTATGACCCCAAAGCTCTCAGTTTACTTAAAGTGATTTTAAACAGTGAAGTTCCAAACAAAACAATAAAAGGTTACCTATTTTTTTAAAAGCAAGGTCCTATCAGGAAAGCATGCAAGTACTGCCATGGGAGGTGCCTCCTGCAGAGGTTCTCACCTTGTATGTGTGTGTGATGGGGGTGGAGGTTGATTGTAGCACAGAAATCACCCAGAGGGGGCTTCTCAAAGTGCACACACTCAGAGCCAGTCTCAGTCTTACTGAACCAGACCTCAGGTAGGGTGGGGCTTGAGGCTAAGGAACCATTCACTTATGGACTTTTTAAAAGCTTGAAGAAGACACAAAGAAATAGAAAGATAGTCCGTGCTCTTGGATTGGAAGAATTAACATAGTTAAAATGTCCAATCTTCCTAAAGCAATCTACAGATTCAATGCAATCCCTTTCAAAGTTCCAAGAACATTTTTCACAGAAATAGAACAAAGAATCCTAAAATTTATATGGAGCAACAAAAGACTCCAAATAGCCAAAGGAATTCTGAGAAAAAAGAACAGAGCTGGAGGTATCACACTCCTTGATTTCAAAATACACTACAAAGCTATAGTAGCCAAAATAGCATGGTACTGGCACAAAAACAGACACACAGATCAATGGAACAGGATTGAGAGCCCAGAAATAAACCCACACATGAATGGACAGCTAATTTTCAACAAGGGAGCTAAGAACATACAATGGAGAAAGGAAAGTCTCGCCAATAAATGGTGTTGGGAAAACTGGACAGCCATATGCAAAACAATGAAAGCAGACCATTATTTACACCACACACAAAAATTAACTCAAAATGGATTAAAGACTTGAATGTAAGGCCTGGAACCGTTAAACTTCTAGAAGAAAACATAGGCAGTATCCTCTTTGACATCAGTCTTAGCAGCATATTTTCAAGTCTCATGTCTGACCGGGCAGGGGAAACAATAGAAAAAATAAACAAATAGGGCTACATCAAACTAAAAATTTTCTGCACAGCAAAGAAAACCATCAATAAGACGAAAATACAACCTAACAATTGGGAGAAGATATTTGAAAGTGATGTATCAAATAAGGGGTTAATAGCCAAAATATACAAAGGACTCATACATCTCAACAACAAAAACCTCTAACAACCCAAATGAAAAATGGGCAAAGATCTGAACAGACATTTCTCCAAAGAAGACATACAGATGGCGAACAGGCACATGAAAAGATGTTCATCATCATTAACTAGCAGGGAAATGCAAATCAAAACTACAATGGGGTATCACCTCACTCTGGTCAGAATGGCTATAACTAACAAGGCAGGAAACAATAAGTGTTGAGAGGGTGTGGAGAGAAGGGAACCCTCATATACTGCTGGTGGGAGTGCAAACTGGTGCAGCCACTGTGGAAAACAGTATGGACAATTCTCAGAAAATTAAGAATAGACCTACCATATGATCCAGCTATTCTACTGCTGGGTCTTTATCCAAAGAACTCAAAAACACGAATGCATAAAGATATGTGAACCCCTATGTTCATCATGGCATTATTCACAATAGCCAAGAGTTGAAAACAACCTGGGTGCCAATCAAGGGATGAATGGATAAAGAGGATATGGTGTATATAAACAATGGAAATGATTAAATAAGAAGTGATGAAATCTGGCCATTTTTGACAACACGGATGGAACTTGAGGTTATTATGCTCAGTGAAATAAGTCAGAGGGAGAAAGTCAAAGACCATATGATCTCATACATATCATCATGTAGAAGATAAAAACAATGGCAAACAAAGATATAGAAACAGAGATTGGATCCATGGTTACCAAAGGGGAAAGTGGGAGGGAGGAGGGCAAAAAGGAGTGATTAGGCACATGTGTGTAGTGATAGGTTGTAATTAGTCTTTGGGTGGTGAACATGATGTAATCTACACAGAAATCGAAGTATATAACGATGTACACCTGAAATGTACATAATGTTATAAACCAATGCTGCTGCAATTAAAAAAAATAAAATAAAATACCTTGGAAAAAATAAAATAGTAAAAAATAATAACCGTTTTTCTTGCAATTCACCCTCTCCACTGCCTCCTTTACCCCTCCCTTTCCATCCCTCTGTGTAATCCCCTGACTGTTCTCAGATACATAATTCTGACAACATTTGAATTTGAAAATGTGTAAAGAAAGCTAGGACGCAATTCAGAATTAAGAGCTATGCACTAAAGAGAGAAGACTCCATTCAGGCTTTGTGTTTCAGACATCCTTTCATTAGGCAACAAGTCACCACGTGAACACTGGGAAGCTGGACTGTGCTCTCTCCTTTGATTTTCAATTGATGATTTAATAAAGCACTTCCTGCACACACGTAGAGAACCGTCTCCTGATTCATCAGCAATAATGGAACGAGCAGTCATTAATTAGAGAGAGAGATTAGTTTAAACAAAAGGGGATTAAATTTAGATTCACTTATTATCCTTTCCATTGTTGGTACTATTGAACCTGCTGTGCATGGGATAAGGACAAGAGAACTGGTGATTGTGCAGAATATGAATCAATTAACAAATATATTATATGCCTGCTCTTTGTAAATATTGCTCTGTGTAAGATGTAAAGAAAGATAAGACACGATAGAACAGAACATACACAGTTAGACAGAAAGGTAGAGACAGAGAAAAAGATGAGAGACAGAGACACAGAGCGGGAGACAGAGAGATCCAGATTCTGCTTTTTTCTTCCTTGATTATGGAACTTTGTTGTTCTTCCTCTAAACTGTGCTGTAACCCCTCCTCCCAAACACAAAGTCTATATAGAATCTTTTTTTTTCTGCTATAAAATCAATAAGGTCTCTGGGGTCAGTTTGCAAAACATTAGATTTTACCCAATTAAAATTGTTTGCATACTGCATAGCAGAATGGTTCCCAATCCTATTAGACAAAAGCCTCCTTCTTAAAAAAAATGTAATACTCCATGTATTACCCTGAAATGAAATCCCTAGATAACGTAATCTACCTGAACACCTAATTTATTAAAAAACTTTTTTATTGTCTTCTAAATTTGTTAAAAATAAAAAAGAATCAAGCATTGGTAGCATGGTAGTGAACTCAGGTGCTTCCCAAATTTAAAAATAAATAATATAATGCCATAATAATTATATAGGAAAGAAATAACAACAAACAAAGAATAAAAAGCATTTTAGGGATAAATAGCATATATTTAATTTTCCTGATTCTTTTCCTTTTTCATATAAAATGGGTAACTTTTAGATTATCTCATCTTAAAACGGTGAGTAGATTGTCTCTTTGAAAAGAAATACTTTCACATAATCATAACTGGAGAACCAGCTGATCTGTTTCTGCACCAGTGATCCTTAACCTTTGCTGGGTCACAGACTCCTTTGATCATCTGATGGGCCTTCCCCCAAGAAAAAGGTACAAACGCACAAAAGCACCCATACACAAACATTTCTTATGTTCCATGACCCAGAAATCATCTGTGATCCAGATTAGGATCCCTCTGGTACTGCAGTGACAAAAAGTTCGGCATCATTTTCAAATGCAAATATGCTAGATGCACCACCCACCTCCAGATGCCAGTTGTCTCATCATTAAACACCATACTTCCTCAGGTATTTAACTTTATCTATAAAAGTTGAATTTATGTCTTAATAATATCTCTACATAGGCAGAACATTGAGAAATTAGTCATCTAAAATCCTTAATTTTAAAAACCACTATAAAAACACAATAATTTCAAGAGCATACAAAGATACAGTAATTTCTTCTCATCACGATTCTCTTTATGCTAAATTTGAGATTTCTCTTTGTGTATCTTTTTCTCAAGTATGAGAATTTTAGATAATTATGTTCATCAGTCCAAGATGCCACCATGTCATATCAATGAGTAGCTTTCCAGATGGAAGAGAACTCTGACCATTCACCTTTGCTTTCATTCTCCCTATTACCATTCACTCATTTGGTTATGCATCATTTTAGATTTTATTTCATTTCACTTCATTGTATTTTATTATACGTTTATTTTTAACTAGCACTTACAGAGGGCTTATCATATGCTGGGCACTGTTTCAAGCACTTCACCAATACTAACTCACCTAATTCTTTCCAACAACTTCATCAGATAGTTATTACCTTCATTTTACAGATGAAGCAACTAAGGCATAGAAAGGTTAAATGATTTGCCCAAGTTCACAGAGGAAGTTACTGCTAATGTTGTGATTGAGCCCGATTAATCTACTCCAGAGTCAGTCATTAAAATCAAGCATCTTTTACTTTTGTTGTTGTGTGTGTTTTCACCCACTGCTTACGTGGCCATGATATTGACCAGGAAGTGAGTTCTGGCTGCTAACTTAAACACAGGAAATATCATGCTGCTCGACAGATCCAATTTTGTCTTGGACCTAAACATGAAATCACCTTCCTGCTAAAGAGAATTTAAAATGCCAATCCAATCACCACAGAATAGAAAAATGCTCATGGTGACTGAGAAAATGCAGATACCAAGGAGAACACAGGCCAACAGCCCTTAAGTTAGAGATGTGGAATTCTGCAGCATCAAGATGCATATGAAATTTACAAAGCATATTTGAAAAAATTCCTATGGAAATAAGCTGATTAAAAGGATTTAAGACTTTAAAACACTGCTTCAATTACTATGATCTTCAAATTACCTATAAATCCATCAGAGCTCCCACTGCCCTCTCAAGGCCACGAGCCTTCATGAAAAAAGAATAGAGCAAAGTGATGCCTTGGACAAAGCACAGACAATGTCACCTCAGAAGGAGAAAGTCCAATATCAATGTCAAAATACAGATACTTCATAGAACGAGTGACAGGAAAGAAGCTTCAAAAGTTGCAGGACCAAAAGTGGCAGTGTAGCATTGTGCCTAGGGGAAGAATCAGATACAAGGAGAACAGGAGGTCCTCCTTGGAAACGAAGCAGTGAAGGAAAGAAGAAAATAAAGGAAATTTGATTATCCTGCAGAAACAAAAAAGAAGCAATACCAAACCCTCCCCTATTTCTCCACAATTGTCCCTGAAGAAAACTGCACAGAAAAGGGTAGAACCGACAGAAAACAGCACGTTGAACTAGAAATCCTATAGGTGAAACAAATAGGTACAGAAAATATGAACCACATCCATATAAAACTACTGTAAAAAAATTAGCAAAAGTAAGTCAAGCCATTTCTGCTGATAAGTGCTCCTCCCGCATTAAACACACACACACAAACGCACAACTGAGGAAAACTAATACAATACTCTAAAGTGAATTAAATATCCTCAAACAAGCATTTGGGACTAGGAAAAAACGTTCAATACAAACCAAGAACAGAAAAGACTCAACAAAGGAATAGATTTTGTGATTTGTATTTAACTTCACTGATTAAATTTAAAAATAGAAGAAAAGGAGGCATGGGATGAAAAACTGATGTGGTGGGCTGGCCCTGTGGCCGAGTGGTTAAGTTCATGTGCTCCGCTTAGGTGGCCCAGGGTTTTGCCGGTTCGGATCCTGGGGGTGGACATGGCACAGCTCATCAGGCCATGTTGATCATGGCACAACCAGAAGGACCTGCAGCTAGAATATACAACCACGTACTGGGGGGCTTTAGGCAGAAGAAGAAGAAGGAAAAAAAAGATTGGCAACAGAAATTAGCTCAGATGCCAATCTTTAAAAAAAAAAACTGACATGGCAAACATCAAAATATACTGTAAAGCATCTAGAATTAAGTAGTGTGGAATCAGTATACGAAAAGACCAATGGGAAATAGACCCAACTCCCGTGGAAATCTAATATGCTACAATGGTGGTACTCAAATCACTGGAGCCAGGATGGCATTTTTACTAAATGGTGTTGGGGCAACTAGATAGCCATGTAGAAAAAGACATAATTAGATCAATTCCTCACACCATACGCAAGAATAAAATCCAAATGCATCAGAAATCTAAACGTAACAAACGAAATAATACAAGCACTAAGAGAGACACGGTCGAATCTCTTTTTTAAACTTTTCTTATTGTGGCAAAATATACTTAACATAAAATTAACCATTATGTGTACAAGTCAGTGGCATTAAGTACATTCATAATGTTGTGCAATCATCGCCACCATCCATTTCCAGAACTTTTTCAATATCCCAAGGAGAAACTCTCTACCCATTACCTGGGTCTAGGGACAGGTTTTTAACTGTTACTCAAATACAGATGAGATAGAATATTGATAAATGTGATTACATAGCAAAAGTTCTTGCATGACAAAGTCAAAAGACAAATAAAGACAAAATATTGGTAAGACATAATCACAGATAAACTGCTAATCCTCCTAATATACAGAGTCCTTTTAGAATTAGAAGAAAATGTCCAAAGTTCTATAGAACGTGGGGAAAAGACAAGAAAAGATAATTTACCAAGATGCCTAAAAATAGCCCGAAAGCATATAGAAGTGGAAAGATTTTTCAACTTTCCTCATAAGAAGAGAAACACAAACTAAAACTACACTCAGATACCATGTCTTCCCCATCGGATGGGCAGAAACGTAATGCTGGCAATACACTCGGGTGGAGGAACGATGTGGGGAAAGGTACATTCACACTCCGGGTGGAAATGTGAAGTGATGCAACTCCCACAAAGGGAACCTTTGCAATATCTAACAATATTATATGTGAACTTGCTCTTCCTTCTAGCAATCCTGCTTCTAGGAAATTTCCTGGAACATATACCTCCAACAGTACTAAAGTACATATGCACAAGTTTATTACTTGCAATATTACCTTTATTGCAAAACTTTGGAATTACCAAAATGTCCAAGCATAGAAGATTGGTTGCATACACACAATGGAGTATTTTGCAACAGTAAAAATAAATGAAGAAGATATTTGTGAAGGGGAGTGGAGCAATTCCCAGGAGACATTATCAAGTGAAAAAAGGAATGTGCAAGACCACATAGATTGTATGTTACATTTGTGTAAGAAAGAAGCGAAATAAGACAATAAACATGTATACGTTGTGATATTGTGATTTATAATAAAAAATGTATGTTTGGTCTTCATCCTCAGTCCCTGACATAGGGCTCCTAAAACTCTTGTAAATGCCCAAGTGATAAAAGCACTAGGAGCATCTTTTGTTCTCATGAGGTGACTCCGGGTGGGCTTCTGCGTGGCTCCTGGATGGGGGCTGGTCACCAGAAAGACAAAGCCATGATTAGAAGCTTAGAATTTTCGGCCTGGCCCCGCATCCTCCAGAGAGGGGAGAGGGGCTGGAAATGGAGTTTCTAGTGATCATGCCTGTGTGATGAAGCCTCCACGAAATCCCAGTAGCAAGGGGTTCAGAGAGCTTCCAGGTTGGTGAACACATCCAAGTACCAGTAGAGAGACGCACCCCAACTTCACGTGGACAGAAGCTCCCGTGCTGGGGGCCCTCCCAGATCTTTCCCTGTGTATCTCTTTACCTAGTTGTTCATCTGCAGCCTTTATCATATCCATTAATAAGCTGGTAAATGTGTTTACCTAAGTTATATGAGCTGTTTTAGCAAATAATCAAATCCAAGGGGCAAGAGATTATGGGAACCTCCGATTTGTAGTCAAATCAAACAGAAGTTCTGGGTAAGCTAGGACCTACTACTTGTGACTGGCATCTGAAGTGGGGGCAGTATCCGGGGACTGAGCCCTTAGCCTGTGGAATCTGACACTATCTCCAGGTAGATAGTGTCAGAACTGAGTTAAATTGTAGGATACCCAGCTGCTGTCGCAGATTTGCTTGGTGTTAAAAAGAAACACCACATATTTAATGGCCAGAAGTGTCAGAAGTGAAGTGTTCCATGTGAAAATAAAGTAGAAAGACACAGGAGGAGACATATAGGTTTTTCTAATACATGTTTATTTTCACAAAAAGAAACAGCATGGGGAAAATAGAAAACAATAAAACTGGTTACATAGAGGTTGTGGAGAATGGGGTGGAAGCGATACAGGAGAGGGTAACACTTCTCTGGGTATATTTTTTCTTACAGTTTTTAAAAATATTCTTAATATTCAAAAAAAAGGAAAGAACCATGAGAAGGGGGAATAAAAATTCTAAAACTTAAAGCAAAGTAAAACAAATAAATTGAATTGTATTTTCAATAAATAATATAATCACACTGAAAGGAAATAGAAAGAAAATCATATATCCAAGTGACTTCTAAGCATAGTTTTTGAGTATTTATTTAATTTTCTATTAATTAAATTAAAGCCTGAACTCAACATTAGGTGTGATTTTTGTAGAATATTTTGAAAAGCCATTCTGACTATTTTAGATTTATTATGAGTGACCAAATAAGTACATGTGGAGCCAGAGTTCTCACTATGAACTCTAAATGTGAATAGAGAATGGGGGAAAGATCCCCAACAAGGTTGGGGATGGTTTGAAATTGGAGATACTAGTGCGAACCCATGAGTCCTAAAATATGTATATGAATCTGTATATGTACACATTTTTATGTACATGTAGATATTTGTGTGGGTATATATGTGAGTACATGTACATATGTGTCAATATACATGTCTGTATTTCCTACCTCTGCTCGGAGAATGGGCCTAGAAGCAAAGACACCTCAATAGCAATGAGCACACATGGGACCCAGGTTTTGTCTCTAATACTCTTCCCCCCGGAAAGGAACCAGGGCTTCTCAGAGAAAAGGCAATTCCAGGACTGGGGCATGGGAACTACAAGATGATCCTGGAACACCTTTTAATACCATAAATTAGAGGAGTGCTCCAAAAATGGATGGGAGCATTTCACAAGGACATGGGAGCCCACTCGAAGGGACTTGCACTGGCTAAAGTCAGGACAATTTGAGCACCAAAATAATTAAACACAGTAATGAATTACAACTCATTGAAAAAATAGGAATCCATGAGCCCATACAGATAATAAATGGAAATTTAAATAAAGAAATAATAAGATAATCATGGAAAAGGGGAGGGCTCTTGCTTACAGAAGAATGCCAAATGTTGACTGCTAAACATGGAAGAGATGCTGGAGGTGGAAAATCATCATTTTGCACATCATAGCAATTCTTGGTTCAGGCAAGAATCATCAATGGATGTTAACAATTCAGGGGAAATTTTGATGAACTGAAGATTTTTATGGTCTTAAGTTCCTAGAATATTTTTCTCACAGATTTTTTACTGAATGCAAGTGAAAAGAACAGTAACTTTACCATGGAGAAATTGGACAACTTAACTGGGTGATCAAAATTAGCGTCACCAGAGAGGGACACAGTGTGCCTCTAGCTGTAGGACCCTGAAAAGGACACAAAAACACTTATGTAGTATTGCATCCAGGAACACAGCCCATTTCCATTCATAAGAAAATTCCAGAAAAACCCCAAATAAAGAATACTCTTTTTAAGAGGAAAGTTTCTCTCTTGTTCACAAGGTCAATGATAATACAATTTTTTTATTGTCATTGAGTTAGAATACAGACAGTTGATTATATATGCATCTGTGAGCGTGTGTATATATTATATATTGTAAATATATAAGTATGTGTATATGTGCATACATACACATATATGTGAGAGAGAATGAGATAAAATATTAACAGGCAGTGTATGTGGATAAAAAGTATGTTGGTGTTTTTGTACTATTTTTGTAATTTTTCTATAAGAATGAAGTTGTTTTAAAAGAAAAAGTTTAAAAAGTAAACACAGGGAAATTTATATAGTCTCCATTACTTCTAATTTATAATCTGTTTTGTTATTTTATAATGTATATTTTATCAAAATATAACTCCTCATAGACCCCACCCTAATTCTTTCTCGAATTCTCTCATATTTTATTTCCATTCTATTTCTCCCCAAAAAGGCTTAGTTCCTCAGTTATGATAATTACATCTTAAAAATATTTAGAAACTTACATTTATGTTATTTGAGATGGATTACCATATCTTCTGGTTCTTGCTCCTCAGCTTTAAATTTCCCACAGAGTAGATTCCAAAATTGGCACTTGAGAAAGATTTCTCCTTTGTCAACAGGACCCCTATTAGCTTTGCCAAGAGAGGGAGACCGGAAGGCAGGAGGTGAAAAAGGGACCTGCTCCTTCCTAATTGTTTCCTGTCCCGCCAGAATTGCTCACAAACAGTCCTTCACCGGGGAGGAGCAGTTAGTACCAATAACATTGGTTCCCATTTCTGGCCTCTTTCCGTGCTCCCAGAGCCAGCCTCCAAGTTCCCCTTCAAAGATACCAGCACTAGCTGGGCAGCGCACCCACGCAGGGGTCTGAGTCTCCTCTCTGGGGACCTCTCCTCCAGCTTCCGGTTCCAATAACTCCCCTCTCCTTTCCTTTGTTCGCGCTGCCCTAGAGGTGGTAACTCCCTCCTCCAATTACTCTCTCTGAATGACCTCACTATTCCCTTTTTACTCTGTCTTAATCAATTTCCTATATTAAATTCTCTCCATTAAAATAATGTGGTTTCTGTTTTCCTGGCTGGACCCTGACTGCTACATCATATACAGTAGATTTTTCTGCTCTTACGTGACCAAAAACATATTTTGAAGGATGCTAAAAATGAACTCTATTGGTATCTTTACATTTTTCCTAAATTTTCTGTCACCTTCAGCCCTCTAAAAATAAAAAATAATTTTTTTTAAACATTCGCACCTGAGCTAACAACTATTGCCAATCTTCTTTTTTTTCTGCTTTTTTCTCCCCAAATCCTCCCAGTACATAGTTGTATATTTTAGTTGTGGGTCCTTCTAGTTGTGGCCTGTGGGATGCCGCCTCAACATGGCCTAAAGAGTGGCGCCATGTCCACGCCCAGGATCCAAACCCTGGGCCACCAAACTGGAGCTTGTGAACTTAACCACTCGGCCATGGGGCCAGCCCCCTAAATAAATTTTTAAAGTCACTTTATTCCTTGTATCTATCTCCATAACTTTAAGATATCCAGAAATTGAAATCAATATTCAGCATACTACTACCCAGCAGTTGATGTTTGAAAACTTGAGAGATGAACTTTTTGGAAGAAACTCTCATAGACACCTTGGCCAGATGCTAGCAAGGCAATATGGGAGCAGCGTGAGTCCACTGACCCATTGTCCCAAGTGACCCATGGACTTTGGAGCAAACCCCCAGAAGTGGCGTGAAAGAACATTCTCGATAAACAAATGAAGGGAATAAAAGGATTTAACTATTGGTCAGAGCTTCCAGACACTAATAAGACATCAAATATGGAATGCATACTCATTCAATCAACAAACATTCATTGTGTGCAGACACTGTTTGAAAGAGAAGAAGACAGACAAAGTATGGCCTCTCACGGTGCCTACCTTCTATGAGAAGATACACAAAGTAAATATGGGTAATACAGAGCACCTGAGATGGTGGTCAGTGAAAAGGAAGAAAATAAAGCAGGGAGAAGAGATAGAAAATGGGAAACGGGTACCATGCTAGATAGGATGGTCAGAAATTTTTTAGAGAAACAAATCTTTATTTTCTAAAAATATTTTGAAATACCCCACAAAGCTTGCTTTTCTCCTATTTCCTAATCTCCTTCTTTCTCTTCAACATATCTAATAATAAAAGGATATTTTTACCCCTAATTAACATTTCATTCAGATATCAAGATAATATCCCCCTGTGAAATCCTGTGTATTTGCAAGCTCTTTATTCAGACAGCCATTACCAGTGGCAGAGATTCCTGGGTTCCATTCCACACGTAAGCTGCAATGTCATCTGTTTTCTGTTAGCCGCTCAGGAACAGTTTGGGATTGAGAGGTACACTCATTGCAAATAGTCACTGTGGACCTTGCTGGCACAGTCCCTACGAGGCTGCAGGAGCATGCTTCAATCACTGAGAGAGAGGAGAAAGCAAATGGCTTAACTGGCTTGTGACTTGGTATGGTGGAATAATTACAGGATTTGGACAGTCCTGGATGGTGAATCTGAGGTCCCTCACATCTAAACTGGGTAACTTTGGATAAATTACTTCTTTTTATCTGTAAAAAGAGAATATTTATATCTTCCTTGCAGGATACTTTGGGGATGACATAAAATAATTTATATAAAGCTTATAAAACCACATAGGAAAGACTTCAATAAATGTTGATTCCCTACACTGATACTCACCCACCCCAGGCCAGAAAAATTTCTCTGGTTTTGTAAGTAAAAAGAAAAATAAAGCGGCCAGCCCCATGGCCAAGTGGTTAAGTTTGCGTGCTCTGCTTCAGCAGCCAGGGGTTTGCTGGTTTGGATCCTGGGCATAGACCTACACTCTGCTCATCAAGCCGTGTTGTGGTGACATCTCACATAGAAGTATTAGAATGACCTACAACTAGGATATACAACTATGTATTGGGGCTTTGGGGATAAAAAAAAAAAAGAGAGAGAGAGAGAGGAAGATTGGCAACAGATGTTAGCTGAGGGCCAATCTTCCTCACCAAAAAAAAAAAAAAAAAGCATTAAAAAAAATAAATTCACACTGTGAACTGACAGAGTGATGCAAGGTAGCTGGTAAGTTTTAAGCCACCTAAAAGACCACCATATCAATGATTCTGCTGTTTAAAACATGTTTTAAATTGCTGTGAATAGGGGTATGGGAAATGCATAGACTAGAGTTGAAAGGCTATACATAAAATTCAGCATATAAATGAGATTAATTATTTACAGCCAATTGAAGTCATCAATAATGTCTTTAAGGTCTGGTGGATGGAGACAAAATTGTGGATAAAGGTCATACTATACAGACAGAGAATAAAGTTGGGATGGTCATATCATATCAACAAATTTTAAAATAACACAGAAAGACAACTGCTAAGACTACAAAAGAGATCCCTGGACAGAAAAGAAATAGTCTTAGACTTATATTGATGGAGAACGGGCAGGCCAGGCGGCAGTGCTATTTATCCAGGGCCTGAGGATGGAAAGGCAGGCTGACTGAATAAGCTCTGCCAGCATCAGGGAGAAGAGAGACTCCACAGAAAACCAATCAATTCCTCATTGCCATTCTCACCAATAACATGCTCTGGGTTTCATTTTATTTCTCCTCTGTTTACAAAGATAATTGTGAGCTGCTTTGTAGAGGGAGGGGGGAGATATGAAAGCAATATATATGTGCAAACATGTTCGCACATATATATACATATATATATATATATATATAGTTTTTAAAGTCTCTTTTTTTTTTTAGATGAGTTTTAGGTCCACAGCAAAATTAGGAGGAAGTTACAGAAGTTTCCCCAGTTACCCACTACCCAAGCACATGGAGAGTCTCCTGCCTTATCAGCATCCCCCACAAGAGTGTACATTTGTTACAATCGATGAACTTACATTGACACATCACTATCACCCAAAGTCTATAGTTTAGATTAGAGTTCACTCTGGGTGTTGTACAGTCTATGAATTTGGACAAATGTATAATGACATGTATCCATCATTATAATATCATTGAATATTTTCCCTGCCCTAAAGATCCTCTGTACTCTGCCTCTTAATCTTCCCTCCCACAACCCCCAGCAACAACTGAACTTTTTACTCTCTTCATAGTTTTGCTTTTTCCAGAATGTCATGTAATTGGAATCATACAGGATGTACATGTCTTAGATTGGCTGCTTTCACTTAGTAATATGCATTTAAGCTTCCTCTATGTCTGGGGCCAGCCCCATGGCCCAGTGGTTAAGTTAGCACGGTCCGCTTTGGTGGCCCAGGGTTTCACTGTTTCGTATCCTGGGCGCGGACATGGCACTGCTCATCAGGTCATGCTGAGGTGGCGTCCCACACAGAGCCAGAAGGACCTATAGCTAGAATGTACAACTATTTACTGGAGGGCTTTGGGGAGAAGAGAAAAAAAAAAAAAAAGAAGAAGAAGATCGGCAACAGATGTTAGCTCAGGGCCAATCTTCAAAAAAAAAAAGTTCCTCCATGTCTTTTCACGGCTTGATGGCTTATTTCTTTTCAGTGCTGAATAGTATTCCACTGTCTAGATGCACCACAGTTTATTTATCCATTCAACCACTGAATGAATGAAGGACATCTTGGTTGCTTCCTTGTTTTGGCAATTATGAATAAAATTGCTATGACACCCACGTGCAGATTTTTGTTTGGACATAAGTTTTTAATTCCTTCAGGTAAATACGAAAGAGTGTGATTACTGGATCACACGGTAAGAGCATGTTTAGTTTTATAAGAAACCACCAAACGTCTTCCAAAGTGGCTGTACTATTTTGTACTCTCATCAGCAATGTATGGGTTTCTGTTGCTCCACATTCTCCCCAGCACTTCAATTTGTCAGTGTTTTGGATTTGGGCCATTCTAATAGGCATGTAATGGTATCTCATTGTTGTTTTAACTTGCATTGCCCTGATGACATATGATGTGGAGTATCTTTTCATATGTCTATTTGCCATCTGGATATCTACTTTGGTAAAGTGTCTGTTAAGGTCCTTGGCCAATTTTTTAATTGGGTGATTTGTTTCCTTATTGTTGAGTTTTAGGAGTTCTTTGTATATTTTGAAGAACAGTCCTTTATCAGATATGTCTTCTGAAAGTATTTTCTCCCTGTCTGTGTCTTGACTTCTGATTCTCTTGAGATTATCTTTCACAGAGCAGAAGCTTTTAATTTTAATGAAGTCCAGCTTATCAATTGTCTTTTTCATGGATCATGTCTTTGGTGTTGTATTGAAAAAGTCATCACAACACCCAAGGTCATCTAGGTTTTCTCCCGTGTTTCCTCTAGGAGTTTTATATTTTTGCATATTATATTTAGGTCTATGATCCATTTTGAGCTAATTTTTGTGAGAGGTATAAGGTCTGTATCTAGGTTCCTGTTTTTGCATGTGGATGTCCATTTGTTCCAGCACCATATATTGAAAAGACTGTCTTTGCCCCATCATATTGCCTTTATTCCTTTGTCAAAGATCAGTTGACTGTATTTATGTGGGTCTATTTCTGGGCTGTCTATTCTGTTCCGTTGATCTATTTGTTTATTCTTTCACCAATACCATACCATCTTGATTACTGAAGCTTTATAGTAAGTCTTAAAGTTGGGTAGTGTCAGTCCTCCAACTTTGTTCTTCTCCTTCAATATTGTGTTGGCTATTCTGGAACACATATATTTTTAATTAAAAGTATTTATTTCTCTTAGCCCTCCCAACATTCACATTGAAGGACTTAAACAGAAATATAGTGACAGATTACAGAGAGACCTAACGGGCGTTTATAGCAACTTATCCTTTAGGTCCCATGATTTCTTTTGTCAATGTAAACCTTTTATTGAGTATAACATCCATCTAGAGAAGTGTACAAATTGTAAGTGGCACAGCTTAATGAATTTGCACAAAGTGAACTCATTCATCTAACCAGCATACTGATCAAAAAATAGAGAACCCCAGAAGCCTCCCGGGCCCCTCCCAGTCACCACCCCCACTAAAGCTAATTACTCTCCTGACTCTGGAAAACCATGGATTAGTTTTGCCTTTTTCTTAACTTCAAGAAATGCAGTTGTACCGTATGTACTCTTATGCTTGCTTCTTGTGTGTCACATTACGTTTGCAAGATTCATCCATGTTGTAACTTGTAGCTGCATAGTTAGTTCATTCTCATTACTGTATAGGATTCCAACTTTTTTACCTCTTCTACTGTTGGCGAGCACTGAGTAGTTTCTAGTTTGGGGCTGTTACAAATAGGTCTGTTATGAACATTTTAATAATCTCTTTTTGTAAGCACACGTACACATTTCTGTTGGGAATATGCCTCAGATTGTAATTCCTGGTTCATAGGTATGTTCAGCTTTAGTAAATACTGCCAAACAATTTTACCAACGCACAGTCTCAGAAACAGTGTATGAGAGTTCTACCTGTTCTTTATTCTAGCCAGCACTTAACACTGTATTTTTTCCATTTTAGCCATTCTAGTCTGTATCATAGATACTATGTTTAAAAAGAATATCATCAAGAAAATGTACCTTAAAAATTAAAAATAATGTTACTGATTACTATTTGTGGTGGGCCTTGATACTTGATTTTTAAACATGAACTCTCATTTTCTTTTGATGCAGATTATCAGGGTACAACAATTGGAGAAACACTGTGTCCTACTTCTTTCTAAAGCAACCACGTCTTGAACGTGAGACCTAACGTCTAGGTAAAATCTATATATTTTCAGGATGTTAAATTCTCTCCGAACAGAAAGCAGTGATAGTCAATCTTTATTTTGCAACTGTATGATTTTTGTCCAATTGTATTAATTATTGAAAAATTCTTGAATGACCTAGAGAGAGGTGTTTAATGACATACCCCTTGGTTCTGTCCTAGACTTCAAATTGTTTATCACTTGTATCAGTGTGTTGGTTGAGTACATATGCCAAAGGATAGACCTATCAAAATTGTGGGTTTATCAGTTATCTAATACTGCCTAAAAAGCACCCCAAATCTTACTGACTTATATTTCTCACAATTCTCTGGGTTAGCTGAGTGGTTCTTTTGTTGGTCTTTCTTGGGCTCACACTGAGTTGGAATTAAGTTGGAGGGTTGACGAGGGCAGGGCTCAGCTGGGACAGCTCAGCCTTTCTCTCCATGTAGTCTTTCATCCTCAAGGACAATAGCTTGGCTTCCTCACATGGAAGCAGCAATGTTCCAAGAAAGAGAAGGTGAAAGTTGCAAGGTCTCTTGAGGCTTAGGCTCTTCTGCCATATTCTATCAGTCAGAGCAAGTCACAAGGTCAGTCCAGAGTCAAGGGGTGGGGATGGCGAAATAGATTACTCTCCTTGATAGGAAAGCTGCAAAATCATGTGGCCATGCTTTACAGTCTACCACAGTGGATGACAATCTAAATATGCTAGCACAATGAGAGCTAAACAGATGATAACATTTTTGTTAGTATTATAATTACTATGAAAAACCATTGAATTTACATTAAAGTCAGTGGTTTCTTATTTATATTTCCCAGCATTAGTAAAACCTTTAAATGAATATCTGCTCAGTGCCTGGCCCATATATTCATTAAAACTTGCTAATATTACCACAAAATCCTAACTAAAATTCCCAGTAGTCAGTTGTCTGAACTCTTCCTTCCTCTAGGCCGGTGGTTCTCAGCTGGAGGCAATTTGGCCCACAGGAGACGTTTAGTAGTGTCTGAAGATATTTTAGTTGTCACATGGGCGGAATACTACTGGCATCTGGTGGGTGGAGGCCAGAGATGTTGCTAACATCCTGCAATGAACAGAACAGGCCCCACAACAGAGAATTTGCCAGCCCAACATGTCAGTAATGCTGAGGTTGAGAAATCCTGTTCTCAGGCTGTGCTCAGCCGTGTCCTCAGGAAAGAACAGATGTCCTCACTGGGTCAAGGTGCAGCAGTGGTGTCCCGGAGCCGGCGTGTACCAGCTCCTGAAAGCCAATTGTGCTTCTCTCTTCCTACTTCCATTTTCAAGGACATCCTGTTGATAACTTAAAATAGGTCATGATGGGAGTATTTACACCGTGGAAATTGGCAAGTGCTACAAATTAGGGCCTTTTTGTCCAGAAAGCTAATTGTTAAACATTTATCACTATATCACGGGTGCAGCCCTTCCCAACAGGAGTAATAGAGCCTGGTGGACTCTAATTTCTGCTCTCCTTGTAGTGTCTCACTTCTTGGGCTAAAGAAGAAGCTCATTAGCAAAGTGCCACTGGTGACACAGGATGATCAGCAATGTGTTCTCATGCAGCCAGAATTACTTCGTTTCTCCAAAGTCAAAGGTAACCTCTACACAGGACAGTATGGATTGCCTAAAGCCCCCACATCACATAAAGACACACACACGCACTGATTTCTTACTGATGCAGGACAGTAACTAGGAGCCCTTACGCAGAAGGGCAGCCTTCACCCTTCCCCAGCTCTCCCCCGCAGGATTGCACAGCTAATGCCATTGCTCTATCTGTTTAACGAGTTAACATAATTGAAGTTCAACCCCCAAGTTTATGAAAATTTAGCAAATATAAACAGACACTGTCTCCCAGGTCATGGTATCTTAACTAGGGCAACGGTAAAGAAAATACTGTTGAAAGATTTCTCTTTGCCTTGCGCATTATTGCAAACAACAAAACTCCTTAGGAGAAAATGCTAAAAGTTTACAAAAACTGGCAATTTTGGAAACTTTTCATTGCATAACTTCATACAAAACGAATTAATGAGGAAAGGTTCATAATAAATTAATATATTGAATTCAGTCTAAACTCAATGAGATTACATTAAAATCTCATTTCCTTCTGTTAAAAATTCAATAAAATGGTGCCAATTAAATGAGGCAATTGATAAGAACAAGGAGATTTACTTGATGTTTCATGTATTCTCCCTCATTATTAGGTTTCATTTTTAACAACTTGTTGACAATGATTCTCTGCTGACAGTAGCTCAGCTAGAATCATGAGTCAGCTTTGAAACCAACTTGGAGAAAAAATAATAATCCTCAAATTGCCATTTAGCACATCTGCCTCTCCAGGTAATTGAATTCTTGTTGAAAATACATCATCGGAGATATATTAGAAATAGCAGGAGAAAGAATTAAATTAGGAGGTGGAAGTCCTAAAAATACAGACTGAAGAACAGCAGGAAGCATAAGATCATTTAGAAAGTTGCTACTTGCTGTAATTTCTATTGCATTTGGAGATTTGTCCCCCGAAGACGAATCCATTCCCATTTTTATTTATGCACCACAGGCTTCAATTTAAAGAGGTGTGATATGTTGCCGGGCCTGCTGATTTTAAGTGTCATATCCTAGGGCTTAGTCTATTGAAACACCCTGGTAATGGATCCAACCACACTTCCAAACAGTCCACCCACCAAGTTTCAGCCGGCCTGGCTCATTACACAAATTCATAAGCATCCTGCATAGGGTCTCAGAGTGTACCAGCAGCTGAGGTGCCAGCAGAAAGTAACATTATTTTGCTAATCTCTAAGCAACTCAGAGGCAGTGTCATGGCAAACATCCTTTAGTCTTTGAGCCTTCCTTCCAGTCTCTTGATATACTGACACAAAGACTCTGTGAGGGAGTCTATGCACTGGATTTTGAGTATGCTTTCTCAACCTTTCCTAACTCCAGGCCCTTTGCAAGCCCAGCCCTAACCAACAAACACCCTTATTTTAATAGCTCTTTTAATTAATCCAATTGCAGAGCAACTAAGGAATATGAACTCTCCCAGAATTTTGCTACAGAGGAATTTGCCCAATAAAACTATAAAAGGATAATGGAATATTTTGCAGAGTCTAGCACACAGCTAGACTAGTATTTGTTGACTTGTATATGTCAGGTACCTATGCAATGAACATATTTTAAATGAATAAATGAATAGCCAGTAAGTACGTTATCAGCAAACACAGCAGAAGGAAGACTTTCCTAAATTAATTTGTTATGAAAGGAGTAGACAGTGGTTCTCACCCGAGAATGGCCCTCACCTCTTGCCATTAAATATTTGTCAAGGTCTGGAAACACTGGTATCTAGCGGGTAGGGGCTAGGGATGTTGCCAAAACTCCTTACAGTACACAGGAAAGTTCCCCACAACCAAGAATTATTCAGTCCAAAATGTCAATAGTGCCAAGGCTAAGAAACCCTAGGAAAAAGAAATGTAAGGAAAATACTAACAAGGATTGGGGAGCATTGATAGATGGATAAAGTGGGACAGCCTTTAGGGGCAACTCATCATCTTCTGTTGAGATTCGTGGAGCAGGAAGACCTGAGCATGTGGAGAAGTACTTCTGGTTATAATGAGATTGCTACAAATCGAAACGTTGAGAGAATGGGATTGTGAGAGTGCCACCTCCTTCTTTAACACTCACACTCACAAGACTTTTGTGCACAAATGCAACATGGAAACACTGAGCTGAAGCTGAAATTCACACCTCAGCTGTTTTACTTGTCCAGAGTTGACAGAAAGTGCTCCCAGATTGACAACTGCAACCATTTCCTTTTAAAAATCAGAGCCCTTTTGAATTAGACAAGTAACTCTCTACCACCCCAGCCTGCCACATAGAAGAAAGAAAAGAGAAGAAATGTTTTATATTTCCCTTCTAATTCGTTGACCCAATTCTCTTCACTAACTTCAAAAAAGACATGTATGGTTTTGAAAGTCATAGATCTCAGCATTGCCCAGACCTTGTACAGGAAATCAAGGGGAAATTTAAGATAATCTTTCTTCAGTGTGTTCCCACCTTTTCCAACATCTTATCCCTTCAAATTTCAGATGACATATAATATCACTAGAGTTTCCTAACAAAGGCATTGAGTTGTCCTAGCCAGCATCACTCCTATGCTCTGGCCTCCTTCCCCAGGGCCTCTAACAAGAGTTAAGCATTCTCCAGAACATAGCTGAGTGGCCCCAGGTGTTAGAAAGTGTGATGAGAGGAGCTGATGGAGGTTATTACATTACTACTTGCAAGTGTATTTATGTATTAGCAGGTGACTCTGAGATCCTTGAAGGAACCATCAATCATAGTATACCAGGATTGGCATAAGACTGGAGTAAAGATGATAGATATTTAGAGGCAAAACCAGCTTTTGTCAATGTCCAGATAATGCCAAAATAGCCATCCAGCCTCTAGGTAAGACAAGTCCCAGACACAGGTGACAACGGACTTCACATTCCCTCTGCCCTGGCATGTAGGGGCATCACAGAGAGGGGGAGGATGGGATGAACCACAGCACGCTATTAACAATATTTATCTGGAGGCTTTGTGTGTGTGTGTGTGTGTGTGTGTGTGTGTGTGTGTGAGGAAGATTGTCGCTGAGCCAACATCTGTGCCAATCTTTCCTCTACTTTATGTGAGATGCCACCACAGCATGGCCTGACGACCGGTGCTAGGTCTGCACCCGGGATCCAAACCTGTGAACCTTGGGCCACCAAAGCAGAGTGTGCGAACTTAACCACTACACCACCAAGCCAGCCCTATATGGAGGCTTTTTAAATAGAGAAGAGTATATCTCATCTTTTTTCTGGCATCTGTAGGTATTGTTAGAGGCCCACAGGGTTTTTTTCTTAAAAAAGTTCTTAAAGAATACATGACTTGGAAACACAAATACAAACAACAGGGCAAAGTCTCTGAAATCAGAACCATCTGTGTGCCAGCTGGTAGAGGCAACTCATTTATGTCCCTGAGGCCAGCAGAAGGGCACACCTCCACTCCACCGTTCTTTCTCTTTTTCTTCTTCTCTTTCCTATTTCTCTATCTTTTCCCTTTCTTTCTCTTCTCCTACGCCATTTTTCCTTCTCTATCTTGTTTCTCTGGCTCAGGTCCTCCAGGAACCCTGGGGGGCACCTGGAAACCCAGTGTGGCCCAAGGCGGAGCCAGCAGCTCCAGGGCTACTGATCCAACAAGAGGAAAGGAAAGTCAGGTGTTCTACCACTACAAGATGATACGCTGTTGTAATAGTCATCAAGTTTTAATTGAGCACTTAGTCCCTGCCAAAAAATGACCAGAATAGGAAGATGAATTAGATACGACCCTGGATGCAAGAACTTTATACTATTGCTGGAAAGAGGAATATAAACACAAGTGGTAAAAACAAAATAAAGACAAATTCAGGGAATAGATGTTTTGGTGGCATTTGAGCTCTACCTTGGAAGATGGAAGGATGTTGTTTGGGCTACAGATTTGTGTTAATAACGACACCAAGGTGGGGCTGGCCTTGTGGCACATAGTGGTTGAGTTCGCATGCTCCACTTTTGTGGCCTAGGGTCCGTGGGTTCAGATCCTGGGCACAGACCTACACACTGCTCATCAAGCCATGCTGAGATGGCATCCCACATACAAAATAGAGGAAGATTGACATAGATGTTAGCTCAGGGCCAATCTTACCCACCAAAAATAAATAAATAAACAAATAATTAAGACACTGAGGAATGAAACCTGATTGCAAGATGGAAGGACCTCCACATTACTGAAGCATGAGGCCACAGTCTCATAGTGAGGCACGTCATATGTGGGCAGCGTCACATTCGCTATGCTAACTAGAGAAGGCTCGTGGCTCCTAGATCATAGTGACAGATCTCAAGAAGATAGCTCCCAGGAAGTTAAGTGAGCAGTTCTTCAGCAAAACTGATCTGGGGAGGGAGGAAATAATTGAGTTTCCCTATCTTCACATGTGTATTCTTTACAGGGCCGTCATGCAATATTACATTCCACTTGCCCCCTTCCTTAGGGAAGAACTTTGTGGCTTTCTACTTTCTGAGTGGAATGTTACAGAAGATATTAAGAAATCTTGAAATAGGCCTATGATTTTATTAATAATGTTTTTGTTTTAGGATTACATTCCTTAAAATTAAAAATTATGTAACAAAAAAAAAGGGAAGGGGAGACTCAACATTTTCTAGGCCATGAACTCCTTTTGGTAGTCTGGTGAAGCTAATGGAACAATTCTTAGAACAATGTTTATAAATGTGTCGGATAAAACACATGAGATTCACATGAGAACCAATTGCCTGACAATATAGTTCTACATGAACTCATCCGTGGTCCATGGACCTCAGCTAAACCACTTCCACCTGGAGCCTACAGCCAAATTGCAAGAGTTAACATCCAGGGTAAGGAATGAAAAGGTGATGGGAGAGAATGAGTGATGCAGTTTAGAAGTGGGAGGCCACTGCTTTTACCCACCAGAACCTATAAAAAGAGGAGGTCCTCCAATGGGAAGATGGCAACTGATGTCTTAGGCCAGTGTGAGGACTAAACAAAATGAAAGCTCAGAGAACTAAAACAAGCTTAGGACACAAGAAGTGGGCTTTGCTAAATTGGGACATCCCACCTCCCCCCTCTCTGAAGGATGTTGATCTTTCTTTGTCACAGGATTGTTCTTATGCTATAGAACATCCATCTTCAGTGATCAGAGCTAACCATGTGCACAACTTTATTCATTCCTCCTCCTCCCTCACTCCAGAAGCTCTGTGTTTCTGAGAGAATCTTCAATGACTAGCTCACAAATTGCTTCTTGCTGTTATCATCAGGCTCCTTTAGACTCTATATTTGAAAGAAAATACTGTAGGTCCCTCCACATACACCAAGGGAAACTGTGGGGATCTCACTAGCTGGATTTGCAATTGAACACGTAATAAACCTGCAGACTTGCCTCCGGAGTGCCTAACTCTCACCATCACCCCAGTGTATTCCAGGACACGAAGACTGTGTTTTTCTGGCAATATCTGAGACAAGTTTGGTGGCTCTGGGGAGCCACCATTGATTCTGTCTTTGGGAAAACAACTTACCAAGACTTTAAAAATGGCTCCTGAGGAGCAGGGTTAGGATCACTGGGGACTAGATTGAGAACAAACAGCCAGCACCAAAAAGGGACTCGGGAAGGGTGAGAATCTGTCCCCTCAAGATGCGAAAGCTCAGGATGAGATGCATGCAGACTGACTTCTCCCACTGCCACTCAGAACAACTCATAATCAAGAAAGCTGCCCTGCTCTAAAGACCGGGGTCCAGTCACTCAACAAGAGTGTGCCTTGCTCTAAGGACCTTTCACTTTTATCCCCAGCTCAGTGCAGTGTGCGGACTGTGACCACTCCAGTTACTCAAGTGTTTCTTACTGTAGGAACAAATTGTTAATTGCAATTAATTGTAGCTTCGTGATGCAAGCTACAGATGTCTCTCTCTTTTTTTTTTACTTTATTATTTTTGTTTGTTGGTTGGTGGGAGGGATATGTTAAAAGACATACACTAAGATGCAAATGATATTTCAAAAACACCAGCAGCTTCTTTCCTAAGATGTTTCTATGGGGAGGAAATGCGAATATGCTACCTTCCTCCTGCTCAGATGATACTTCTAAGCATCATTGGGGAAGCAGACAATGCTGCAACCCACGAAGAGTGCATTCAATTTGGCAACCCACAATTTGAACAGGAGATTCATTGGGAAATCAGTCAGCCAACATCCAAATGGATAGTCAGCATGATAAAGGAAGATTATAAAGTTTAGGGTACAGTGACAGCAAAATAGGCCTAACCTTTTCAACTGTACCTGGGAAAGAGTTGCTAAAGTATCTGTGGAAAACCAAATGTATGTGTACTGTCTATTTGAACAAATTGATATATGGAGCCACAAATCTCCTAACAGCCCAGGAGTGCTCAGATTAGATGCTCTCTCCCTGGTGTTAGGATGAAGCTATTACATTCATTCTTTGCAGTAATGCTGCTGGATACCGATGATGCCTCCCGGGTCACCCAAGGCATGTATCTTCTTGTAACATTTTGACGATTTCATGTACCTCATAGAAACAGCACGTTAATGAAGATGAGTTTCATTTTGAAAGGTGAAAAGAGACAGGTTTCAGTACAAATTGTGACCCACTAATGGATAACTCAGAACTTTTCTCTGCAGAGCCATTTCCTGACTTGTCAAAAAAAAGAAAAGAAAGAAATTGGACAATGATTCAGCTTGTGATTTAAAATTCAAGAACCTAACAAACGCACTCGGTGGAAACCCAGCCTTATTACACCCTCCTGACTTTGATAAAGCATTCCTGGTTCAAACAGATGCCTCTGACATTAGACTTGAGGCACTGTTGTCTCTGATAATGAAGGAAGAGAAACACCCAGTGATGTATACACACAGGAACTTCTAAAAAGAAAACTCTAGAACTTTCTATTTCGAGGAAAGTCTTGGTCTTCTAAGAAGCTGGTCTATTCAGCAGACTTGTTGAAATTTTCTTCCCGAATAAAATTTAAAAGGAAGAAGCCACCATTTGTACTTAGACAATATTTTATTGGAGAATTTAATCAGAACTATGATAATGTTCGTGAGACATATGTGCTTAACACAATACTGTGCACTGAATACAATAGGTCCACAGTGTAAGTGAATTATAAAATATTATGCCAGGAAGTGTATATGAGTTAAAAAAAATAGTACCTAAACAATAAGAACTTTTTAATCTAGTATAATGTAATACACATAGACATTTAGTTGTTTTTCAAAATGGTGAAAAGATTTATTGACACACAAACATAACAGTTTTAAGTTTTGCTAGTTTGCTATTCTGTCATTTGGGCTCTCTTCATTTGCCTTTAAATGTATTTTTCTGTATCTCCAGAACATTTTTTATTATGCATTGCTTTTAGCGGCTTTCAGTATTTGTAATAATTGCCGCATATTTTTAAGGTTTAGACATCCTCTTGATAATCTGGTTTGATCATTCATCATTTTCTCTCAACCCACAGCCCATTCTACTTGAATCGGTCTGCTAAAAAGTTTGGACATACTAATCCTCTTGTTCAGTCAGCCACACTTGAGTTCCAACAGTGCCGTGGGGGGAAATATACGTGGAGACCACAGGTGCCCAAACACTATCCATTAAAACCATTCTTAGTAATTGGCTTAATGAAGGCGTTTTGCAATATTTGTGATAAATATTAATTTTATTTACTCTGTTACTCTACAAATCAAAAGAAACGAATTCATTAGACACAGTTCGAAGGTAGGGGTATTTCTGATGGAATTTGAAATTATTAAGGAATCTCAAGGGCATTAAGCCTGAAAATAAAACCATTAGATCTTCTAAACAAATGGAGCCAATATTGGGAGATTATGTGTGTTTGCTGTTTGTCTTTCCCCTACAGCCCCTAAAATTGGAAACACACCACCAAGAGGAAGTAATAACACTGCTGTCAAATATTCAAAGTCCAATTTTTACTCATATTGATTATTTTTAACATTTTGAAATATCATTTTTATACCCCCATCTGAAAGTATTTATAAGACTAGAATTCCAGGGCTGTGTTCACTATAGTATTTTATGAAAGCAATATTTTTCTTAGTTACGTTGAGGGGGAAGGAGTGAAATGGAAAAATATTATGATAGGGATAATTTTCTAGTCACCTTCCAAATTAACACTCCATATTCTGGTCCTAACTCTCACTAGTTGGAAACATGAATTTTACTGTAGGATTGTCAGCTGGTAAATAGAATATAGGAGAAAAAATTCTTCTTCAGACGATTCCAATTATTTGAGTTTTTACCTTGTCTCTCTTGATTTCCACATTTTTTCTCATCTCTGAACTCAGAAAATGAGATATCATCTTTTTATTTTTTTTTTTTTATTTTTTTTTATTTTTTTTATTTTTTTTTTATTTTTTTTTATTTTTTTTATTTTTTTATTTTTTTATTAATGTTATGATAGATTACAACCTTTTGAGATTTCAGTTGTACATTTTTGTTAGTCATATTGTGGGTACACCACTTCCCCCTCCGTACCCTCCCCCCACCCCCCCTTTTCCCTGGTAACCACCGATCAGATCTCCTTCTCAATATACTAATTTCCACCTATGAGTGGAGTCATATAGAGTTCGTCTTTCTCTGACTGACTTATTTCGCTTAACATAATGCCCTCGAGGTCCATCCACGTTGTTGTGAATGGGCCAATTTCGTCTTTTTTTATGGCTGAGTAGTATTCCATTGTGTATATATACCACATCTTCTTTATCCAATCATCAGTTTCTGGGCATGTAGGCTGGTTCCATGTCTTGGCTATTGTAAATAATGCTGCGATGAACATAGGGGTGCAACGGACTCTTGAGATATCTGATATCAGGTTCTTAGGATAGATACCCAGTAATGGGATGGCTGGGTCATAGGGTATTTCTATTTTTAACTTTTTGAGAAATCTCCATACTGTTTTCCATAGTGGCTGTACCAGTTTGCATTCCCACCAACAGTGTATGAGGGTTCCTCTTTCTCCACAACCTCTCCAACATTTGTCGTTCTTGGTTTTGGATGTTTTTGCCAATCTAACGGGGGTAAGGTGATATCTTAGTGTAGTTTTGATTTGCATTTCCCTGATGATTAGCGATGATGAACATCTTTTCATGTGTCTATTGGCCATATTCATATCTTCTTTTGAGAAATGTCTGTTCATGTCCTCTGCCCATTTTTTGATCGGGTTGTTTGTTTTTTTGTTGTTAAGCAGTGTGAGTTCTTTGTATATTATGGAGATTAACCCTTTGTCGGATAAGTGGCTTGTAAATATTTTTTCCCAATTAGTGAGCTGTTTTTTTGTTTCAATTCTGTTTTCCCTTGCCTTGAAGAAGCTCTTTAGTCTGATGAAGTCCCATTTGTTTATTCTTTCTATTGTTTCCCTCAACTGAGGAGTTACAGTGTCCGAAAAGATTCTTTTGAAACTGATGTCAAAGAGTGTACTGCCTATATTCTCTTCCAAAAGACTTATTGTCTCAGGCCTAATCTTTAGGTCTTTGATCCATTTTGAGTTTATTTTGGTGTGTGGTGAAAAAGAATGGTCGATTTTCAATCTTTTGCATGTGGCTGACCAGTTTTCCCAGCACCATTTGTTGAAGAGACTTTCTTTTCTCCATTGTAGGCCCTCTGCTCCTTTGTCGAAGATTAGCTGTCCATAGATGTGTGGTTTTATCTCTGGGCTTTCAATTCTGTTCCATTGATCTGTGGACCTGTTTTTGTACCAGTACCATGCTGTTTTGATCACTGTAGCTTTGTAGTATGTTTTGAAATCGGGGATTGTGATTCCGCCGGCTTTGTTTTTCTTGCTCAGGATTGCTTTAGCAATTCGCGGTCTTTTGTTGCCCCATATGAATTTTAGGATTGTTTGTTCAATTTCTGTGAAGAAAGTTCTTGGGATTCTGATTGGGATAGCATTGAATCTGTATATTGCTTTAGGTAGTATGGACATTTTAACTATGTTTATTCTTCCAATCCATGTGCAAGGAATGTCTTTCCATCTCTTTATGTCATCGTCAATTTCTTTCAAGAAAGTCTTGTAGTTTTCATTGTATAGATCCTTCACTTCCTTGGTTAAGTTTATCCCAAGGTATTTTATTCTTTTCGTTTCGATTGTGAATGGGATAGAGTTCTTGAGTTCTTTTTCTGTTAGTTTATTGTTAGTGTATAGAAATGCTACTGATTTATGCACGTTAATTTTATACCCTGCTACTTTGCTGTAGTTGTTGATTATTTCTAATAGTTTTTCTGTGGATTCTTTGGGGTTTTCTATGTATAAGATCATGTCGTCTGCAAACAACGAGAGTTTTACTTCTTCGTTACCTATTTGGATTCCTTTTATTTCTTTTTCCTGCCGAATTGCTCTGGCCAGCACCTCCAGTACTATGTTGAATAGGAGTGGTGAAAGTGGGCACCCTTGTCTTGTTCCTGTCCTCAGAGGGATGGCTTTCAGCTTTTGTCCGTTGAGTGTGATGTTTGCTGTGGGTCTATCATATATGGCCTTTATTATGTTGAGGTACTTTCCTTCTATACCCATTTTACTGAGGGTCTTTATCATAAATGGGTGTTGGATCTTGTCGAATGCTTTCTCTGCATCTATTGAGATGATCATGTGGTTTTTGTTTTTCATTTTGTTGATGTAGTGTATCACATTGATTGACTTGCGGATGTTGAACCATCCCTGTGTCCCTGGTATAAATCCCACTTGATCATGGTGTATAATCTTTTTGATGTATTGCTGTAATCGGTTTGCCAAAATTTTGTTGAGGATTTTTGCATCTATGTTCATCAGTGATATCGGCCTGTAGTTCTCCTTCTTTGTGTTGTCCTTGTCAGGTTTGGGGATCAGAGTGATGTTGGCTTCATAGAATGTGTTAGGGAGTTCTCCATCTTTCTCAATTTTCTGGAACAGTTTGAGGAGAATGGGTATTAAGTCTTCTTTGAATGTTTGGTAGAATTCTCCAGAGAAGCCGTCTGGTCCTGGACTCTTGTTTTTGGGGAGGTTTTTGATTACCGTTTCTATTTCCTTACTTGTGATAGGTCTATTCAGATTCTCCATTTCTTCCTGATTCAGTTTGGGGAGATTGTAGGAGTCTAGGAATTTGTCCATTTCTTCCAGGTTGTTCAATTTGTTGGCATATAGTTTTTCATAGTATTCTCTTATGATCTCTTGTATTTCATTGGTATCTGTTGTGATTTCTCCTCTGTCATTCCTGATTTTATTAATTTGCGATTTCTCTCTTTTTTTCTTGGTGAGTCTGGCTAGGGGTTTGTCAATTTTGTTAATTCTTTCGAAGAACCAACTCTTTGTTTCATTGATCCTTTCTATTGTCTTTTTTGTTTCAATATCGTTTATTTCTGCTCTTATTTTTATTATTTCCCTCCTTCTACTGACTCTGGGCTTTGTTTGTTCTTCTTTTTCTAGTTCTGTTAGGTGTCGTTTGAGGTTGCTTATGTGAGCTTTTTCTTGTTTAGTGAGGTGAGCCTGTATTGCGATGAATTTCCCTCTTAGGACTGCTTTTGCTGCATCCCAAATGATTTGGTATGTCGTGTTCTCATTTTCATTAGTCTCCAGATAAAATTTGATTTCTTCTTTAATTTCTTCAATGATCCATTGTTTGTTGAGAAGCGTGTTGTTTAGTCTCCACATTTTTGCACCTTTCTCTGCTTTTTTCTTGTAGTTGATTTCTAGTTTAATAGCATTATGATCAGAAAAGATGCTTGATATTATTTCAACTCTCTTGTATTTATTGATGTTTGCTTTGGTTCCCAAAATATGGTCAATCCTTGAGAATGTTCCATGTGCACTTGAGAAGAATGTGTAACCTGCTGTTTTTGGATGAAGTGTTCTATATATATCTATTAAGTCCATCTGGTCTAATTTTTCATTTAATTCTATTATTTCCCTGTTGATTTTCTGTCTGGATGTTCTGTCCATTGGTGTTAATGGTGTGTTGAGGTCCCCTACTATTATTGTATTGTTGTTGATGTCTTCTTTTAGTTCTATTAAGAGTTGCTTTACAAATTTTGGTGCTCCTGTGTTGGGTGCGTATATATTTATAAGTGTTATGTCTTCTTGGTGGAGAGTCCCTTTTATCATTATATACTGTCCCTCTTTATCTTTCTTTATCTGTTTTGCTTTGAAATCTACCTTGTCTGATATTAGTATAGCGACACCTGCTTTCTTTTGTTCGTTATTAGCTTGGAGTATTGTTCTCCATCCCTTCACTCTGAGTCTGTGTTTGTCTTTGGGGCTGAGGTGTGTTTCCTGGAGGCAGCATATTGTTGGATCTTGTTCTTTGATCCATCCTGCCACTCTGTGTCTTTTGATTGGGGAGTTCAATCCATTTACATTTAGAGTGATTATTGAGACGTGGGGGCCTTCCACTCCCATTTTGTGTCTTGTTTTCCGGTTTTCTTCAGTTTCCTTTGTTTCTCGTCCCATGGTTTAATCTGTTCTGATGTAGAGCTGCTACTCTCTGTTGTTGTCCTTCTACTTATCTCCTCTGCTCTTGGTTTTGTAGCCCCTTTCCTTTTTTGGATTTTTCAGGAGTGAGGGTTTTCCTGAGGATTTCCTGAAGAGGAGGTTTTGTGGCAATAAACTCCCTTAATTTTTGTTTATCTGGAAAAGTTTTTATTTCTCCATCGTATTTGAAGGATATTTTCGCTGGGTAGAGAATTCTCGGCTGTAGATTTTTGTCCTTCAGATTTTTGAATATATCATTCCACTCCCTTCTAGCCTGTAAAGTTTCTGCCGAGAAATCTGCTGATAGCCTGATGGGGGTTCCTTTGTAGGTTAGTTTCTTTTGCCTGGCTGTCCTTAATATTTTCTCCTTGTCGTTGACTTTTGCTAGCTTCACTACTATATGTCGTGGAGTTGGTCTTCTTGCATTGATAAAGTTTGGAGATCTATTGGCTTCTGTCACCTGCAGATCCATCTCCCTCACCAGATTTGGGAAGTTCTCAGCCATTATTTCTTTGAATAGGTTTTCTGCCCCTTTCTCCTTCTCTTCTCCCTCTGGTATACCTATAATCCTTACGTTGCATCTCCTAATTGTGTCTGATAATTCTCGGAGAGTTTCTTCATTTCTTTTAAGTCTTGCTTCTCTCTCCTCCTCTGCCTGCAACAATTCTATATTGCCATCTTCCAAATTGCTAATTCTTTCCTCCATATTATCGGCCCTACTGTTCAGAGCATCTAGATTTTTCTTAATCTCCTCTATTGTGTTCTTCATTTCCAATATTTCTGTTTGGTTCTTCTTTATCGTATCAGACTCTTTTGTGACATAGCTCCTGAACTCGTTGAGTTGTCGGTCAGAGTTCTCTCTTAACTCATTGAGGATCTTAATGATGGCTGTTTTGAAGTCGTCATCATTTAGGTTATATATCTCATTTTCTTTGGGATTGTTTTCTGTGTATTTGTTACCTTCTTTCTGTTCTGGAGATTTAATGTATTTTTTCATATTGCTTGATGATGTTGATTTGTGCCTCCGCATGGAGATAGAGTTTAGTTGCTCCTTTCACTTGTTTCAGCTGCTGTGGTGGGGGGAGCCGCTGTTTATACTTCACCTACCAGGAACCCTGTCCGTAGTTGCTAACTGGGCCTGGGCCCCTCTTCATAGCCACAGTGGCCCTTTGTATTCCCTCCTCTGCCGTGGGGGCCGTCACAGGGGGGCTTCAGGCTGCAGGTGCCTACTGTTGCAGCCCACCTAGATGTGCTCTCTCCTTGGGGTCTGCAACGGTGTTATGGGCTTTTCCAGCGGCCAGGGGTGGGATCACTTATATTTGTTGCTCCGTTGCTCTCTGCACCCACCAAAACTCACTTGTCCTCTATGGGTCGCAGGAGAGCTATTGGCATCTTCTACAGTCTGTGGTTAGTACACTTAGCTATGCTGCTTTTGCCCTGGGGTCTTCCAGCCTTGTGGCTGGCGGCTGGGTGCCTTCTACTGGTGCTGTGCAGAGGCTTTCCCTAAGGCTGCTGTGAGCCTGTAGGGTTTCCCACTAGGCTACTAAGCTGGGTCTCTGGAACTCTCTCCAGCCCCAGTCCTCTCTGAGATCTCCGGCAATCCCTAGCCTCACGGGGCGGGCAACGGCAGCTGGGGGTCGCCCCGCCCTCAGGGCTTCTCTCCCGGCCTCTGCCGGAAGCCCTGAATGCTGGGCGTGGCCCCTCTGCTAATGGCAGACAAAGAGTTTTGTCTGCTGCCTGCCGGAGCTCCGGCGCTTCCCCTCCGGGTCGCAGGACCGGCCTTTGAAACTTCCCCCCGCCCCGGTCCTCTCCGAGATCTCCGGCAATCCCTAGCCCCACGGGGCGGGCAACGGCAGCTGGGGGTCGCCCCGCTCTCTGGGATTCTCTCCGGGCCTCTCCCGGAGCCGTGAATGTTCAGCGTGGCCCCTCTGCTAAGGGCAGACAGAGAGTTTTGTCTGCTGCCCGGGCGGAGCTCCGGCGCTTCCCCTCCGGGTCGCAGGACCGGCCTTTGAAACTTCCCCCCGCCCCGGTCCTCTCCGAGATCTCCGGCAATCCCTAGCCCCACGGGGCGGGCAACGGCAGCTGGGGGTCGCCCCGCTCTCTGGGATTCTCTCCGGGCCTCTCCCGGAGCCGTGAATGTTCAGCGTGGCCCCTCTGCTAAGGGCAGACAGAGAGTTTTGTCTGCTGCCCGGGCGGAGCTCCGGCACTTCCCCTCCGGGTCACAGAACCGGCCCTTGAAACTTCCCCCCGCCCCGGTCCTCTCCGAGATCTCCGGCAATCCCTAGCCCCACGGGGCGGGCAACGGCAGCTGGGAGACCTCCGTGCCCTCCGTGTCTCTCTCTGGGACCCTCCGGGCGCCCCGAGCACCAGGCTGGGTCTCCCCGTCAATGGCGGGGAGAGACTCTCCCCGCGGGCTCAGGTGTGCAACTCCAAAGTTTCCCTCTGCGTTTAGGAGTAATTGCGGGGGGTTTAGGTAGGGTTCTGGTCACCTGTTTCCACCGTCGCTCCTCTGTTGTGTTCTCGCTCCTGGCCTAGATGTGTGTGGATCCTCTGGGGGCGTCCGTTGGAAGAAAGCCGCTTGCGGGTACTAGGCTGCCCGTCGGGGTCGGAGAGTTTTCACCTATTTCCACATCCTCCCGGAGGAAAGTCCATTCGCCTTCCGATGTATAGTCGCGTGGGTGTCTCAGACGTCCTGAGATGTTGTCTGGATATCCTTTGTCAAGCGATAAGTGTCCAAATAATTGTAGACTCGAAGGGCGAGAGACAAAGAGGACTACTCACGGCGCCATCTTGGACCCCCTCCCGAGATATCATCTTTTTAAAAGGGAATACCTAAAATCATTTCTAAATTCCTTGAAACTCTGGGTTAATTCATTTCTGAAACAGATCAATGCCCATCAACGTTGTTGGCTCCATCACACCCAGTCACTCTTGATGATAAAGTAGAAGGGACGATGCACTTGGTCAGCTGCCCCTTGAGAGAGAGACATGCTATCTTAACAGCATTCATTCCAAATCTACAGTGTATGTCATGGTTGTTTGGCCAGAAATGCTCTATATCTGTGCTTCTAATATCGCTCAGGAAGATGTCAACAAAATACAGTGTTTGAATGATATCACGGGATCACAGCAAGAGGCTCTCAGTTCGCCTGAAAGTTGGTTTGCCATTTTCTTACCATTGTTTATGTTCACCTTTATAATGTATAGTGTTTGTGATGACTAGGGACCTGTTTAAAACAAAAATTCACTAGTTTTCTATTCATAATGCTAAATTTTGGCCCTATAGTTTCTAAAGAGTCCCTTGCTTCAATTCAAATATACTGTAGGTATTTCAACAGGATTGCATAGCCATGAATCATTTTTCTAGTTCATTCCACAAATAAATGTTACCTATCAACATGGTAGATGGACAAGCACTATGCTGGGTGCTAGGCACACGACACACCAACAGATAAATGAAATAAGATGAAAAAAATTCAAAGAATACAAGTGTGTACTATGGATTTGGCACTAAATGGAGAGTGATGAGTCCATTTCAGTTAATTCTATTCTCCTCTGAAAATGTTAGAGTTTACGAAAAGTTACAAAATGTTATTTTTATAATATTTTTAGGAATTATGTTTAATATTAATTCTATGTCTATTAAAAACACTGAAGAAATCTTGAATCATGTTATTCCAGTAAATTATATTAATAATATTTATAGTGGCTCATACATTATTAAGTATTCTTTGTGTATTAAGATGGCAACCTACTAAAGACCTAATTTTCCCATCAAATTTTGGGAAAACATTGATAGTATGTTGAGCCCATTCAAGAAGCATAGCCGACTCATCTTTCATCTCTGGGCAAATGATTCATTTTCCTGAAGCTATTTGGGCCAATATCTATTGTTACTTTCTATACCTTATTGATATTAGAGCCATTTGAGTCTATCCATGGCTCCAACAAACACCGTTTAAGCTAATAGTGCCATTCATTAGAATTAAGAAGCTTTTCAACATCAAAGTCAAAAGCCAATCTTGGGATATTTCCTCCTCTCACAAAGAATCTATCTAGTTCTGACCTTTGAAGTGCACTATTATTATCGGGTGGGAATGTAAACTGACTCTTGACACGAAACAAAAACATTACTGGTGGATTTCAAAACACATTTCCCAATTCCTTCATCAGTGGCTCATCTAGTCAGTGTAGTAAAGCAGGAAAGATGAGTTCACAGATAAGACTAGATTATAGAAAAGAGAGTCTAGCTTAAGCTTGTTTTATTACTGAAATAAGTCATTTTTAAATTACCTTGTCACTTAAATTTGGTTTCCTTTTTCTCAATTTGCAACATGAATTATCATATTTTAATCCTCAAAATATTGAACCGAGAGTCATGCCAAGGCAAAATTATGCTTAAAACACTACCTTTTTTTATGGGTAGCTGTTAGACTTGTCTCAAATAAATAACTCTTCTAGCATATTAATATATAATGAAGAAAGTATGAGTAGTTCTTAATACATAGTCAAAGGAACTGCTGTCAGCTAAAGAAGCTGCGGTTTATGCATGTCTGGGAATGAGTAGTCCAACCAAAAAACCAATATTCACTTGCAGGAATGTTTGGTTAACAACATATAACCAAGCTTTACAATGTCAAACAAAGCAATCTTTGAAAGTTACTTAGTGATAGGGGATAAAAATAAACCATTGAATAACAGAGCTAATGCTAAAATCATTAGAAACCACTATGTTTTAAAATATCATAGACAGAAACTCTTCTAAAAAACTCAGTAGGCTGAGTTCCCCACTCCCTTGCTGAACAGAGCGTGTGTTCCTACGTGCTCAAGGTAAAAATATCTTCAGTCAGTGGTTCAAAGACTCTCAAAAGCATTAAAACGTTGACCCTCATGGTATCCCAGGTGGTAACACCAAAAATCTCTATTTGCAGATAGAGAAAATAGAATACAGATGTAGAATATAGATAGAGAAAATAGAGATAAACGAATAAAAACCCAAGCATTTATGCCAATGCTTTTCACTGCAGCCCTGGCCTCCACTTGTTTCTTATTACAAAGGAATCCAGATTCTTTAAATAACATAATCTTTTAGATAGAGAAACCGCCAAAGAATTAAACCAGCTGTGGGTCTTTGTTTTCCTGAGTGCATTTCTCTAATGTGGTCGTAATTGCCTCCTTCAAGGCCTTCTTTACAAGCTTTGTGGATTATTTTTAACAATACCTTTTCTTGACCTTTCTGTCTTGCTATAAATTTTAAGACTTCCTTATTTAATTAGCATGGAGTACTGTCTGGGCATTGGGATTTTTTTTTTAAGGCTCCTCGGGTGATTTCATGTGCTACAAACTTTGAAAACAACCGTCCTACACTATACTTTTTGTAGAAAAATAAAAGTATACTGAAGTCTGAATTTTTCAGATAATTGTCTTAAATCTTTATTTCACAGAGCAATATAATATTTGGGCCTCACATAAACAAATTAATAGGTAGGATATATGGTTTCCATAAGATATTCATATCATTTCTTTATAGTTGAACAATATACGTTGACAGATCACGTCTAAATGACAAAACTCCAACATTGTGAGGTGCGATCATCAATGTTCTTTGAAACTCAAATGGGAACACACTCTTTCTAGAATTAACTAATGTTATCTTTATGCCTTGGGTCAACTTTCCCATACCACCCCCTGCCAACTCTCCACCCTATACCGTACTCCCTTCTTTTGCATCTAAAAGGCAGGTGACCTTTAAGTCTTTGCTAGATAAAAATCTCTTCACAGGTAACTCACAGGCTCGCAAAGCAGCTGGTTGCATTAGCGATAACTCTAGTCATTACAATGCTCCATCTTCTTCTAAAGGGCAAATGCCTCCCAGCATATTTCATTCATGCTGTCAGTTCTGCCTAGTGGAGTAAAAGCAAACCAAGTGTACTCAGTCTCCCACTAAGACCCTTTTAGAGTGTGACACAATTAGCATACTTTCTTTCCCATTGTTCTTCTCTTTTCATGGAAAGAGAGATTGAAGATGGATGCCATCAACAACGATGCCCGGCTAGAATCTAATTACACATTCTTTCAATCATTCAGCATTCCGGTTATTTACTTCTACATTAAAACAACCCCAAACATTAGTGATTTTAAAAAGCAATTTATTATTTTTATTTTACAGTTGTGTGGTCTGACCAGCCATATCTGCAGTTGTTGATCAAGGTCTTCCAAGTGGTTGCAAGTTAGATAGCAGCTACAGTCATGTGAAGGCTCAAGTGGGATGTACATCCAGTGTAGCTTCTTTACTCACCTCACTGATCCTCGTCCTCTCTCTCTCTCTCCACCTGCCTTCTCAATCCCTAAGAGAATTACCACTTGGCATGAACTCTACATCATTTGATGGTCCCCAGGTTGTCACACATCTAACATGGCAGTTGACTCTAAGAATCAGGAAACAGAAGCTGTGAGGGCACTTAATGGCTATGCTCAGATCTGGCACAATGTTGTTGTGGCCATTTTTATTTTATTGGTCAAAGCAGTCACCTTACCTGTCCATATTGAAGGGAGTGGGGAGGTTGACTCCATTTCCTGATCACATTACAGAAGAGCACGTGGAATGGAAGATATTGCTTTGATCATCCTTGGAAAATATAGTCTGCCACATTCAGCAAAGCTTTGATGAGTGTTCTTTATGCCCTAGGCACCAAGCTACTTTCTAATGATTAAAATACAAGTAAATCATGGTCCCTGTAAGTTAACAATTTTGGCAGCTGAGTCACATACTGCCTCCATCCTCTAGGTCTTATTCACAGAACTGCTGTCAAGCTACAACATGATATTTACTATAAAGTTTTTTAAACTATGGTCACAATTTTGCTTCTGTTCTCACCCTCTTATTCTAACTTGAAATATCATTCTATTATCTACTTCTGTTATCTACTTCTTTGACTCCATCATCTAAGAAGCATACCTTCTATATTTTATATAAATCATTCATTTGTTGATTTAACCTATGTTTATTGAGTACCTTCAATAGTCAAAGCATTGATAAAAATATACACATTGAATGGAAATGACCAATGACTTAACACTTTGTCTTGCTACTCGACACCTCCCAAAGGCTAGTATTGATTCATCAACACATCCCAAATACAGCTGTTCAGAGGGCTGAAACCTCTGTAAATGTACAATCTGCTAGCCCATATTTCCACAACTAGTCCACAAGGAAAGCATATCAGACTTCCTCAGATGCCGTATTTGCCATATTTGATCTATTGGAGCAGTATCTCATAAAAAAAAACCCAAAGTTTGGTTTAATGACAATGCAAGCTCAAATGGAGTCCAGGTGATCACTGCTTTCTATTTTAGTTTCATGTATGATATATGTTTTATGAATTTTTATATTTTATAATCTCTTCAAGATTAACAGCTTATTTGACTTCATTTGATTTTCAAAAGCACCGAAACCTGTGTACCAAGAGTCTAGGATTGGAATGTTTTCATTAATCAAAAACTCTTAATTGAAAACTATTTATCAGATAAGGATTACTGGTTTCAGAAGAACTAAAATTTAATTAACATACTCAATTGAACATAAATCATTGGACTTGAACTAGAATTTCATTACTTTGTCTTAAGTTACTGTCTAAATATTGTTTTGTCCTAAGTCATAATTAATAGCAACACTGATTACCATACAATAGCTATGCCATCTACAAAGAGTTCTAACTGATACAAATTAATAGACAAAAGGGAATTTTCTATGAGACTACTTCTTCTATATAATGGTTTTAATGTTATAATCTCTCACAAAAAAATCTTCTCAGCTAAGTCAAGTACTTTAGCTTTGAAAGCATACAATTTCCAAGATATGGAACTGACTGACACATAAATTTGGTCTCTAATAATCAACTTATTTGATTTTCCAACTTTAATTCTTCATTCCTACAACCACTTCCATAGAGGTAAATTGATAATAATTTCCAATTTTATTATCACCAGAAACAGTCTAGTTTCATTCTCCTACTGAATCAGCTGACTCTGTGGTAAAGCTCTGCTGTATTTGGATCTGATACTTTAAGACTATATGAAAGCTCACTAGGATGAGCATTCTTGAAGCTCTCTGTTGTTGGGTCTCTCTTTACTGTGTAATACACTTCTCATCTAGAAAAACAGAATACTACCCAAGTCTGTTTTGCTGCAAGCCTGGATAAAATTATATCTCACTGTCCACTACATCTTTAAATGTTTCTCAAATATTAACTAACTAAAACAATTACATTAAGTAACTTGCTTGAAGGCATTGTATTTTTTTCAGAATTATGTAAGCCCACCACAGACGGTTAAGAATCTTGATCATACCTGATAAACGTTACTATCCATAACATTATAAGTATTCTTACTACTTTAATGCATTCTGTGTTTAACATATGGAGAAACTAAGTCACAGAACTTCATAGCCCTATAAAAGAGTAGAGATGAGACATTAATTCCATCAATAAAATTAAAGGCTTTCCAGATTCTACTCATGAGTCCTACCCACCAGACCATAAATTCTACTTTTAAAAATCATTAAATTACCCTTTAGCTCAAGTGACAGAACAGGTCCTTTCAAACCTAGGTGTCTTTGGTTCACGTGCCAAAATGGAAGGATTTGTCATAAAACTACAAAAAGAACTTTGATTAAAGAACCCTTAATGAAGATCTGACATTTAATCTGTTCTTTTATTGGAGAAGATCTTTAAATATTCTCTCCTTATGAATTCATTTCATATTAACTTGGAATAGTACTTGATCATAGGAACGTGACTGTATGCTGGTACTAAAAGAAGATAATTAAGCAATATGTTCTGCCAAGGACATCACCACCCTATAAATCCATCAACCCACTTGGATAGCTAATAATTTCAGTAATGTTGCCATGACATTGTAATGAGAATGTTTCATATCCTGCAGCTCCTTTGTCAATTAGACCTGCTCTACGGTCAAATGCTGGCAGCTTTGTAATAAAATTTTCATATGTTTGCTGTGCCCCTTCTGAGGGGCTTTCCCCCTACATTAAAGTAAAACGCCAACAGGGCTTAGATGTAGATAGGCTCCTAAAATAGTCTCTCATACATTCATTACCTTTCTGAACATTCTATCAGCATGCATTGAGAAAAACAATATTGTATGAGCTTGTATAAAGTACCAAAGGCAGATAGTATGCATTATCTACTAATATTAATAGAGATATGCTGAAATAATATACTAAGAAATGGAGCCATATTTTAAATGGCAATTTTAAAATAAATAGTTCTATGAAACTGACTTATAGTTGAAGATCTAATGCACTTTTTCTTTTTTCTTTTTCCCTGTGAAGTTTCCAGTTGACTAAAGAAAACCCAAAAGGATAACAATAAGAATTTGGTCTTCTGAATTCCAATCAATAGCAGAAGTGTGTGTGTGGCAGGGGGCGGTAGGGAGGGGAGGCTTTTATCCACATGAAGATAATAGGAAGCCTGTACCAGAAAAACACTTACTCTTATGGTCAATAAGAAAATGTATTTTCACATTAATAGTATTTTTCATTGACCAAAACAAAAGCAATAGATGTTAATCCGCATTTGTCGCTTTAAATTAGCTTATATATGGAGGAATCTGAGCCTTTAGTAAACCTCTTTGAAAACAGAAAAGACTCTGGACTGGACCAGGAGGTCCTTGGAACCCACAGGGTATAGATGTTTGCCCTCAAAAACATCCATAGAAAATGCTTTTGATTGACTCATATGGGAATATAGAAAACTGTCTCAAGATTTCCAACATGATACTCAGACTCTTAAAGTCCCAGTGGACTGAAGACAAAACACTAGGTCAGAAAATGGTATGTGGGGGCTGGCCCCTTGGCGTACTGGTTAAGTTTGGCGCACCCTGCTTCAGCAGCCCAGATGTTCAAGGGTTCAGTTCCCAGGAGTGGACCTACACCAGTCATCGGTGGTCATGCTGTGGTAGCGACCCACATACAAAATAGAGGAAGATTGCCACAGATGTTATCTCAGAGTAAATCTTCCTCAGCAAGAAAAAACAGGCACTTGGGAAAAAAAATTTAACCGTATTGTATTTTTCAGTGAGAAAAAAAAACAAAGAAAAAGTAATCTGATAAAGGGTTGTTCTCCAAAATATACAAAGAACACTTAAAGGTCAACAATAAGAAAACAAATGACCTGACTAAAAAATGGGTCAAAGATCTTAACAGATACTTCACCAAAGAACACATACAGATGGCAAATAAGCATATGAAAACATGCTCCATCTTATATGTCATATGTCGTCTAAATACACATGAAATGCAAATTAAAACAAGATACCAATACATAGCTATTAGAATAGCCCAAATCCAAAACATTGAAAACACTAGATGCTGACAAGGATGTGGAAAAACAGGAACTCCCAAACATTGCTGGTGAGAATGCAAAATGGTGCAGCCACTTTGGAAAACAATTTGGTGGTTTCTTACGAAACTAAACAAACCCTTACCATACAATCCAGCAATCATGCTCCTTGGTATTTGCCCAAAGGAGTTAAAAACTTATGTCCACACAAAAAATTGGCACTCAATGTTTATGTCAGCTTTGTTCATAATTGCCAAAACTTGGAAGCAACCAAGATGTCCTTCAGTAGGTGGATGGGTTATTAAACTGTGTTACATCCAGACAGTGGAATATTATTTAGCACTGAAAAGAAATGAGCTATCAAAAAGCTATGAAATGAGCAATGAAAAGACATGGAGTGAATGCATGTTGCTAAGTGAAAGAAGGCAATCTGGAAAGCTACATACTGTATGATTCCAACTACATCACATTGTAGAAAAGGCAAAACTGTGGAGACAAGAAAAAGATCAGTGGTTGCCAGGGATGGGAATGGGGAGACATAAATCGGCAAGAAATGGAATCAAGTTGGGTCTCTACTTAGATTCCTCACATCGTGTATCACTGTGGACTGACACTGCTCTTACTTCTCCTCCCAAGGGCCTCCAGGTTCCATAAAGACTATTTCTTCTCATCTATGAACTCCCCCTTCCAAACACGATGCTTTACGGTACAATGACCAATAATATGTCTTGAATGAATATTGGAGAACAGAGATGGAAAATTTCCCAACGTTAGACACTGAAAGAAATTATGAATATATGAAAACTGGTGGAATTGGTTAAAAGCAAAGCTATTAAAAGAAACCAAAACCACTCCTGCCAGAAGAAGTCAATTGTTCTAAATGCTATGTAGAATTTTTCACTTTATTTCGGCAATCATTTATATGATTCATATTAGAAAAAATTCCCAGAGGCCTTAGAAAGTCACCACTTTTAATAGAGAAAAGTGTTTCCCTGTGAAACATATTACCTCCTGTTAGGACATTTGTCCTTTCATGAAAGATGTATTAGTATTCTTGTTTATTGATCTTATCTCAATACCTCTAAATTGTAAATGAAATTTTTTTTTACCACATTTAACCTGATATTTTGGTTCTTTTTGAACAGGTTTGTATTGGATACTCAGTTTTCTTAGTTTTTATGTAAATTCCTTGTTTTGTATTCAGGAAATGTAGTTCCACCTTCCATTTCTTTTCTCTTAAAATACTTTTCAAAATGATGCCAGCTTCTTTGCACAGTGGGGAAATGTAAAGTTGGGCTCTTAAATTGTTTTTGAATGCCCAAGTTTCCTCTTCCTTTATTTTAACTAAGAAATAAACAAAAATCTTCCACTTAAACTCTTTGACATGATTGATGCTGTCAGTTAACTCTTTATCGTGGAATAAAGCCACCTTTAGAAAATGACACCATATAAAATAGATGGTGGGGATGTTTATTCTCTGATATTTTTACCAGACCCCAAAGGAACAAGGAGGAGAACAATGCATGCTTACCTTCCCCCAGGGCAACAGCTGTTTCTCTCAACAAAAGAGAAGGCCTCTGCTCTTGAGCACCTAAACCACCTTAAAATTCGTTCTTGTTCCCATTTTGCTCATGCTCAGCACTCTAACATTTATAAACTTTCCATATGGCAAAGCAGATGAGAATCCCTTTGGGGGTATCTTGCAAATACCAAATGAAATATCGTAAGTGATAAAACGTTACAGTTGTCTAATTCTTAACGCTTCAAATGTGTCCCATGTTCTCTCAACTGTGGCCTCGCATGTGTACTTGCAAAACCATCCTCCTTCCTGTGGAACTGCAATAATTTACAGTTTCTTTCCTGAATTTCAACCCTCAATTTAAGCAGTGCAAACAAAGCATCATATCAACAAAAAAACCAGAAACATTTAACCTGGAAAACAATGAATATTTTCTCTATGGGGTGATAGAACATACAGTAAATCAACACTGTGGGGAAATTTCATCTAAATTTAAGGAAGAGAGGGGAAAAAAATTACCAAGGGTAATTAATTGCCTGTGAACTTGAGAAATAAATCTTAAAATAAATCGCTGAAAATCCATTCAAGTTCTTAATACTTAGGAACCACATTCAAACAAGAAAACACAGGCAAGCAAATAAAACCTCTAAATGAAGGCTCTTAAGTTTAAAAACTCTGAAAACAATACATGACAAACATATGGCAAAATTTGAAAGCACATATTACCTGAAAATAAGGGGAGGGGTGTGAAATGCCACAGTAAACGTTCGTGCAGCATTTTACTTGAAACTGCTGTACAGACATGGGTGAGGAGCGTGGCCCTGTGATAAGAACACCCAGTACATTAGAGGAACTCTACAAATTACACTGAATCAAATGGAATGGAATTGTTATATGATCACAGAGTAAAACCCATTGGCCAATAACTCTAACAAATATTATTTTCCGGTTATAATACAAACATAATGCAAACGTAAGTAAGAAAATACTTATGTTGAAGACAGACTTTCCAGAGCCTCCATAGACTCAAGAGGTTTGCCCTCAAATAACAAACTGTTTTGCAAAGTAGAACAAAAATGCCCCATGACCCTACGTAATTTTTTTTAATATTGTCCCTAATGAGCATTGTCTTTCTTTGCAATGAGTTTTCTCACCCAAGGAAAGTGGAAAATTTAGATGATCCAGATGGAAACAGATATTTTGCCTAAATTATCTGAACAGCTGTCTTAAACTTTTGCTTTGCTACGGACACGTAGACTTGGTGTCTATGCACTACAGTCTTTCAAATCATTTACATTCTTTTAATCCCTGGTAATAGAAATCATCAGTTCTGCGTTAGAGATTGGGAAATTGGTGCATTTGCTCTTTCATTTAACATATATTTTTTAAGGTGGAGACATTACTAAATGTGGAGGGTAAAAATATAAATGTGATGCAGTCTCCGCCCAAAAGGAGTTCAGACAAACATATAGATTTCAGCATAAAAACATATAAGCAGTAGTATATTCTAGAACTAAACTAATACTATAGTTATATAGAACTGTAATATGAACTATCACAAATATCTACAGGCACACAGAAGCATGTGCCACAGTCAGAAGAGAGAATACAAGTGCAAGTCCTTGATGAGTTTTAATGGTGCCATGTATAAGTTTAGAGAATTGATGGTCAAACTAGAAAACCACTCATTTACTGTAGACACATACCATCCCGTGGTGAAATGGGCTCTGGTCAAAGGCCCATAAACCTTGGGTGAAATAAGCTAGACCACTGTGATATAATAAAAAATATATTTGGGCTTTTTCCCAGTTCTTAGCACAGAGCTTCTAAAATCTTTGGAATTTCCTGAGTGATAGAAGTCCCTTGTTATTTACAATGAGTCCCGTCAACTATACCTGAGTTTATGATAGTGAAGTGACTAATGATGGACCCCTAGATATCTTCAGGAGAGGGGCTGGCTGCCAGAGGAACCAACCATGTGATTAGAGAGCTGGAACTTTCTTCCTCCCATATTCTTCCTCTGGAGAGGTATAGGGGCTGGGGGTTAAGTTCAACTATCAACTATCAATAGCCAATGATTTAATCAGTCATGCCTACAAAATGAAACCTCCATAAAAATCCCTAAACATAGGCTTCAGAGAACTGGAGTGGTGAACACATCGAGGGGCTGTGACAATGGCATGCCTGAAGACAGCATGGAAGCCCTGCACACACACCCCCCAACATCTCGCCCAGTGCATCTCTCCCATTTAGCTGTTCCTGAGTTGTATCCTTTATAATAAGCAACTGATAGTAAGTAAAGTGTCTCCTGAGTTCTGTGTGTTATTCTAGCAAATTATCAAAGTTGGTGGGGGTGTTATATGAACCCCCAAATTTGTAGTTGGCAGGGCAGGAATGTGGGTAGCCTGAACACCACATTTGTGGTTGGCGTCTGAAGTAGAGGCAGTCTTGTGGGACTGAGCCTTTCATCTGTGGGGTCTGACACCAATTCTGGGAGTTAGTGTCAGAGTTGAATTGAATTGTTCAACATCCAGCTGGTGTCAGAGAATTAGAGAATTGGTGTGGAAAAGATACCACGTATTTGGTGTCAGGGGAATAAAACCTCTCAACTACATGAACTTTAACAATTCCCCTGCCATTCTAGTGTTGGTTCTGCTTTTAGATGTGAGAAATATTCTCAAAAGCTAAAGGTTTCTATGCTAGACTGATTAGCCATTCCTCCTTTGAGATTTAGTATATACCACATTCTACTGAAATTTTCTGTTTATTGGTCCATGTCCCATGCAGGTACATAAATTCCTGGAAGGAAAGAATCATATGTTATTTGTATTTGCCACATAATGGGAAATCAATAAATATTGATTTAATGAAAGGAAGGAAGAAATTTCTGATAGGAGCACTAATGTCTTAGCTCTAAGCAGAAGTAAATCATCATTTGTATAACCCTAACCTCTCCTCTAAAATTGTAATGAAAATTGAGCTCAAGAAGATTGAAATCGAGAAGATTTGGAACGGCACACTAACCCTTCGTACTGGGGCAGGACTATTTACAATATCTGAAAAGGGCATAGAATATCAATTAAATTTACAATACGTTGAAAACACCAAATGCTGATGGGGATGAGGAGCAAATGGAACTCTCATAAATTACTGGTAGGAGTACAAATTAGTATAACCACTTTGGAAAACAGTTCGTCAGTTTCTTATAAAATTTAACATTTAGTTACCATAAAACCCAGTGGTCACACTCCTGGTACTCACCCAAGAGAAATGAAAGCATGTGCATACAGAAATATTTGCATGCAGATATTATAGCAGCTTTATTCACAATAGCCAGGAACTATGGGGGGAAAGTTAAATTTCCATCAGCTGGTGAATAGATAAACTGTGATACATTCATACAACTGAATTCTACTCAGCAAAATAAAGGAATGAATTACTGATACAATCAACAACATGGATGAATATCAAAAGTACTATGCTAAGCGAAAGAAATCAAGCACAAAAAACTTCATACTGTTAGATCCCATTTATATGCCATTCTGGAAAAGGCAAAACTAAGAACAGAAAGCAGATCAGTAGTTGCCTAGAGCTGGATACCAGGGGAATGGACTGCACGCCAAGAGGCACAAGGGAAATTTTAGGGGTGATGGAAAGGTTCTATGTCTTGATTGTGGTGGTGGTGAAGTATTGCATACATTTATCAAAACTCATCAAACTAATCATTTAAGAAAGGTGACTTTTACCATACATAAATTATATCTCAATAAACCCTGACCATAAAAAACTACAATATGCTATTTAATCCTGCCATTAAGTTGGAAAATATTTAAACTAAAACATTGCCCCAAATGTTGGTTTTTTGCCTTTGCTACACGTTTCTAGGACATGGAAGTAGGAATTTCCAACTTAGTGTAGTGTCAACCTGAAATAGGAAATTAAAATATTCTTTTTGCTTTATGATTTGCTTTTCATGTTAAGAAGGCTATTGGGGCCGGCACTGTGGCAAAGTGGTTAAGTTCAGCACACTCCACTTTGGCGGCCCAGGTTCGTGGGTTCAGATCCTGGGTGTGGACCTACACCACTCATCAGCCATGCTGTGGCAGCAACCCACATACAAAATAGATGAAGATCGGCACAGATTTTAGCTCAGGGCAAATCTTCCCCAGCAAAAAAAAAAGAGAGAGGGGGCTATTGTGAAGAGTGGAGGCAATTAAAGTGAATCCCATTTACATTTCTATTACTTGATATTTTATTCTAGTAAATAAAACCAAAATATTCTATCTTTAGATATGACTTCATAATCAACTATGAGAGTAGGTGCATGAGTATCATTATTTAAACCAGCTCCATCCATCCACAAGAAGGAGTAAGTGAAGGAACTCCTGTAAACCCACAGTGAATGTTCAGTGGTCCTGGCCAGAGTCTAACACTACACAGAACCCCCAGAAACCATCATAACCCTTTAGAAGCAATGTATTTAGTTTGATGCAAATTGTGCAGGGTTTCTCTTCTAAAATTATAAATAGCTGTCTTATTAATCTAGAACTACCAGAATTTCTCAACTAATGTTGCCAACACAGACAAGAGAAAAATCTGTATTAGAAGCTGACATGGCCCAAAACCCTTATTTTCACTAAGATACTTCAAACATTCACCTTTAGGACCTCGAAACCAAGTAAAAGAGGTTCTTCTTCAAAATACATTCTGCTTCCAATATTTACATGTTAAAAGAATTCTAAATGGGATATTTTAAATATTAGCTAGTATTATGTTAACCAGCACCAACTTTTTAAATAGGAAGAAGAAAGAAGAGAAAAGGAAGGGAAAGACACAGCAAGAAGGAAATGTTTTGCTCCAAGTGGAAAAATACTGCTGCAGATTACAAATAATAGCCTCAAAGGATGCGTGCTTCTCTGAAAATCTGAACACAGCCTCTCTATATTTCAGAATTAATAGGGAAAGGAGGAACATGGATACCTGAAACCAGTAGTAATGATGTGCCTTACCGTCTTACATCCCTGTCTGTGACAGGTTTTATAAAAGAGTTATTAGTGAGTTAAAATAAGATGATACACTATTCACCTGATTCCTCCCTTTGCCTACACAAAATAGATCGTTCATTTCTTTGAAACCAACTTTCCTTCGCTACTGTCCTATCCCTGCCAATTATATGATTATTTAAAGTGGTGTCATCTCTGACTCTTCCCACCCCTGAATCCCAGTGTGCAATCAGCTGCCCAGCCCTTCTCTAGGAACACTTCGCACAAACCAACTTTATCACATTTCGGCCAGACCAATGCTACAGTCTCTCATTTGGCTTCCCCACGTCAAGTTTTGCTTCACTCAGTCCACCTAACTACTGCTTCTAACGCAATCCTCTTTCACAGAAACAATCTGTGCAGGTCACTCTCCTACAGAAAAACCTCCAATGGCTCCCTATTGCCAAAGGTCAAAACTTATTTAACAGGTCAAAACTTACAACACTTCAAAATACAACCCACTGTCTCCCAAATTTTGCCACTATTCACTTAAATTAACCTTCTCTTTCAGACTAGCCTATTCTTCTCTCTAGAACATGCTGTGTTCATTACCCAAATGACCCTTTTGGAAAAGATTTTTTCTGAGACAACAGAAGTACTCGGAACAACTTGGCTCAACTTCTTATTAAGGAATGCCCTTCTCAGTTCTATTCACTATTGGGAACTTCTCATTCCTCAGGGCTGACTTTAAATCCCATGTTTAAGTCCCAGGCTTGGTTAAATCTGCCCAGCCTCCACAGTGCCATCCTCATCCACACCCAGGTTAAAGTTGTTTCCCATCTCAGCCACAGCCTTGTTGATTTTTGCAAGATCCTCATCCTTGGCAAATCCTTTGACGTCTAGGACAAACTTCCTGAGTGTCTTCTTCCAGCAGCCATTCATACACTCCTTGGTGACGTCACCCCAAGCCCAAGCAAGCTTCTTGATGCACTCATAGATGTTGTAATCCTTCCAGAATTGCATAAGTGTCTTCTCAGTGTCTTCCTTAGTTGCAGCAATAGCCTGGACAAAGGTCCTCCTCGGGTAGTAGCCCTTAAAAGCTGCTGTAACTCCTTGATCCATTGGTTGGATCAAAGAATGGTGGTTGGAGGGAGAAACACCACTTTGAAATTGGGATGAAGATCACCAATACAAGAAGGATGTCTGGGAGCGTTATCAACAATAAGGAAAATCTTGAAAGGTATGATATTCTCCAAACAGCACTTCTCCGTTTCGCTGGCATAGCAATTCAGGAGGGCATCTAGGAAGAGGAGCTGGGTCATCCATGACTTTAACTTTTGTTCCTATAGTACACTGGCTGTGTGTGCTTACTGAGATGTTTGAAGGCCCTGGGTTCTCACTGTGCCAGATCACAAATGGTTTCAATTTGTAGCCTGCAAAATTGTCCCCAAGCAAGACTGTTATCCTGACCTTAAAAGCCTTGAAACGTAACATTGACTTGGCCTCCTGATGGATGAAAGTCCTTTCAGGCATCCATTTCTGGAATAGGGAGGTTCCATCCATACTGAATCTTTGCTCTGGCAAGTAATTTTCCTCCACAATCAGCTTATCTAGTTTCCAAAAATTCTTCAGCTGCCTTTACATCAGCACTCACAGACTCACCACTCATTCATTATGTAATGAATAACGATTCTTGAATCATTTAAACCACTCAGAGCTGGCAGTAAATTCAACATCATAGGCAGGTCCAGCCTTTTCTTTCAACATTGCAAACTTTTCGCTTTGGCCATGATTGGCATGGTATTGAGAAGGATATGCTTTTGTGTCTGGTCTTCATTCCAAGTCATTAGGGGTTTCTCCATGACTCATATAGGCCCTTCTCAAATTTTTGTTAGTGTCATTGCCTTCAATGAAGCAGATCTTTGAACAGCTTCCATCACTTTGTTCTTTTTCTTCAAAGCCGTAGCTATGGTGGAATGGGACATGCCTAACTGGAGAGCAATAACCATCACTGATCTCCCACCTTTGTTTGTAGTCGTTAATCACTTTTAATTTTGTTTCCAGATCAATGACTTGACATGGCCTCTTACTGGCAACATTAGCAATAGATTTTGCATACTTAGGGGCCATGATGAACAAAACAACATGAGATTAAGTTAAGCACAAGAGAAAATGATGCAATCAACCCAAGAGACATAGTAAACACAAGATGTATGCAGCTGCTGCCAGCATAACACAACATACTGTTTTACAGTAAACTTTTTTATAAGTAGAAAGAGTTCACTCTAAAATAATTATAAAAATTATAGTATAGTAAATACATAAACCCGTAACATAGTCGTTTATTATCATTATCAACTATTATGTACTGTACATGATCGAATATGCTAGACTCTTATACAACTGGCAGTACAGTAGGTTTATTTACACCAGCATCACCACAAACACGTGAGTAATGCATTGCACCACAACGTCATGATAGCTATGACATCACTAGGTAATAGGAAGTTTTCAGATTCCTTATAAACTTAAGGAACCAGCATCACATATGGGGTCCATTGTTGACCTAAATGTCGTTATGCAGCACATGACTATAGTATCAAGGGCAGCTCCTACTGGAAATGGAACCACTTTCTCTCTGATTCAGGAAATTTGGTGAAAGGAAGCCCCCTTCTGACTGGAAGAGCAACCAGAGAGGTTCACAAGGCCCAGAGAAATCTGAGCTCTTCTGGAAGCACCCTCTCCTGCTCTTAGTAACACAGAAGTAAGATAGTCCCTAACAAAAGCCAGAAAGACTGGCAGAGCTATCCAGAGAGAGAGTTTTTACTAAAAGTTAGCAGAATATGAAAGGATTCTAATGTAAGTTAAAAAAAACTCTGGTTTAATTATAAGGGACTATTCCAATGGAGTCTGTGCATAAGATTCATGTCGGAGTAAGAATCACATATGTTAAGAACTTACCTAAGAGAAAAAGAATCGCTATGAACCTGTGTGTTTGTTTATTTAAATTTTGCTTTTTATAGATTTTTAGTACATGATTGCTGCCACCAACTAGGTGTGTGACCTTAGCAAGTCACTTCATACCTCTGTGTTTTGATTTCCTCCCAGGCAATAGAGAATGGTGCTAGTTAGGAATGTGACCTTTGGAGCCAGACTGTCTGAGTTTGCATTTCTGGTTCTGCCACCTTCTAGCTTTTTGATGATGGAAGATAGATGACCTTCTCCAGGTCTACATTTCTGTCTGTAAAATGGGGATAATAATAACCACCTCGGCAAGTTACAGGAAACAAATGAGTTAATTTATATAAAACACTAACAGCAGAATATTTAGTGCTATATAAGTGATAATTATATTATTTTCACCTTCAAAATGAGAAGCTTAGGCAGGTTCTGAAAGTTCCCTTTCAGTTCTAAAATTTCAAAATTTGAGGAATTTTAATTACCGATTGAGGTTATTGTGTTTAGCTAATTTGATAAGAAATTATATTTTCAATTTTAATTTAAAAAATGAGAAAAATATCCATATTTCTATTGGTAAAGAGATTAAAAGTTAGATCTTAAAAAGATTTGTCTTAAGAGGCAGGCCTGGCGGCACAGAGGTCAAGTTCATACATTCTGCTCGGTGGCCCAGGGTTTGCCGGTTCGGATCCCGGGTGCAGACCTACACACCACTTGTCAAGCCATGCTGTGGTAGGCGTCCCACATATAAAGTAGAGGAAGATGGGCATGGATGTTAGCTCAGGGCCAGTCTTCCTCAGTAAAAGGGGAGGATTGGCAGCAGATGTTAGCTCAGGGATAATCTTCCTCAAAAAAAAAAGATGTGCCTTAGTATATAAACCAATAAACACAAAAGAACCACTGCCTGTGTGTGGCAACTTAGCCAAACTGCAGACAAAGGAAATTAAGGAAATAATCAGCCTTGATGGTTGGCCTTAGAAACCTAAAGTTTTGAAAATATCATTACTCTGAAAATGGTCTATTGGACAGACCAGAAAATTTGGTCCCATCCTGCAGAGGAATATTCTCTTTATTATGCATTCACACCTCAGAGAAATGGTTGTAGTTCCATAAGGCTATATAAGCAATGAAAATTAATTCTCTGGATAACCAATAATATAAAGAGTTCATTGGTACATATGAGGTATCACTTATCTCTTTGGCCACCATCACTCTTGTGACATATTAAAATATCTTCAACATGGTTAATTTATTGATTGGATATTTAGTTTGATTAAATATTATTGATGAATTAAAAGCACACTCCAGTAAACTTCTTTCATATGTTATTCTTTCTTTCCCAAGTTATAGCTGTAGCTATAAGACACGCTCATTGCATTCACGTTCTTTGGCTAAATAGAACTACCAAAATTTTACTAGAGCTAAAACAAGAACAAAATAGGGTATTTTAAAAGAACTGAAAACAATCCAATATTTGCTTTGGCAAAAAAAGATCTTTTTACCCAGAACATTCTATTAGTCCTAAATTCAAAGCCAGCTATGTGTCTTTGGTGTCTTGGCTCCCTTCTCCTCCCCAACCTCCCCCCCCACCCTACTCACCCTCTCCCTGTATACATACACACACTTTTAATGACTTGGCCATAAAAGGAGGCAGAAAAATTAAAATGAAGGTTTGAAATATGTCATCTCAACACTAACAATATGTGTTACTCCAGAGAAAGCCAGGTGGTGGAGACAGACGTGGAGACGGCGCTGCTACCTTTCAAAGTTGAGATTCCATTATCACGGGTGAATCTGAGAGAAGATGCTTCCCACGGCCAAAGAGAACATCAGGAAACCATCAGACTGTCAGGGAGTGCACGGTGAGCTTCTTGCTGCATTAATCTGTGTCAGTGCCCTTCATTCCCTGTGCACAGAAACATTTAGTAAAGAACAAGAATGAAAGGAAACCATACCAGAGTTTGACGGTCCATTCTGTCATTGGCTCTTCTTTTTGCAATCAGTTCAAAAACGGGATGGGAAACTTGACTTGCTTCTTTTGCAAAATATCAGTATGAAAAAGCAGAGAAAGAAACAGAGTTCACTCCAGGCTCTCAGAAGCGCTGGCAATGGCTGTTGTGGTAAATTACTCTATGGAAAAGGTACACTTTGTGGCTCAGCATTTCTGAAAACAAAGTCCCAGAAAGGTTTCCTCAAGGGAAATCACAGGGGGAGTATGAGTCAATTATAGAGCACAAAAGACAGCAGCCTCAAAAATGTTTTTGAGCATCAAAACAAGTGACACAATCGAGTTGTTGAAAGCTTTCAAATCTAGTCCTAATTCTCAAAGATGTAATAGATAAACTGTCCCACGAGATTGATAGGCCTCTACCAATGGTTAAATTAACGACTCCCCAGTGGAGCACAGCATTCTGAAATTAAATGGTAAAAGCTCTCCTCATAGCAAGTGGTCTGTATTGCTAATACAGCACTGTCTGTGCCTCTGAGAAATGGCTACTTCACAAACTCCCATGACAGAAATTTCTAAGGGACATGCTCAGATAACCACGAACTCAGCTTATGTCAATTCATATCAGTTAGGAAAGGGGGTCTGGCCAAAGAGAAACTGGATAAAGAGTGACAGGATTGGAGGTCATAAAATAGAGTTCTCTTCTCAGACTCTTGGACCAAGAAAAATTCCTCTCTGTTGTGTAGAGATAAAAAGATAATGGGAAGACCAAAAAGCCCCTCTGACTCCCTTGCTTGACGTTGGCTGTTAGATAGCCAGACGCCGCTGGCAAACTGTGATCTGAAAGAAATTACAGGGGCTAGTATTTCACCCATAAATGAAGAAAGAGATTGCCCTACATAAGACAATGATATTGATTAAGGTTCCAGAAGAAATTCCTTATCAAAAGTGTACAAAAATTAGGCTGGCCCCATGGTCTAGTGGTTACGTTTACGCGCTCTGCTTCAGTCGCGTGGGTTCATGGGTTCAGATCCTGGGCACAGACCTGCACTACTCGTCAGCTGTGCTGTGGCAGCAACCAACATACAAAGTAGAGGAAGACTGGCACAGATGTTAGCTCAGGGCAAATCTTCCTCAAGCAAAAGAGGAAGATTGGCAACAGATGTTGGCTTGGGGTGAATCTTCCCCAGCAAAAAGAAATAAAAGAAAATGAAAAAGATGTATATAAATAAAAGTACAAAAATAAAAGAGAATATATGGGCTCAAGAGAGAAGTCCTGGCAACCAATTTTAGGGAGAATTTTCTATCAAGTAGGTGCATAAATATAAACACAGAGAAGGAAAGAGAATAGAACAAAAGAGGTAGAGAAAAATGTGTTTAAATAATATGGAGAGAAGAAAAATTAGCCAAGGGCAAAGAAAAAAGGGAAACAAGGCAAGTAACAGAGCACTGTGAAAATTATAACACTGAAATGAGAGTGAGTTGCGAAGGCTGGCCAAATACAATGTATACTAATAGAGACAGGAACATTATAGAATTAAGCACAAGGAGGCTGCTTTACCCTTTGAGTCCATAGTTATTTTGGTTGCTAAGGAAGTCATTAAAATGCCCAGGAAGTCGGAGGTCATGCAGCTGCTCATTCTAAATTCTACTTTTATGAGAAAGAGGTAAATGAAAAGAAATTAATCCAGAAGTTATTTAAGGGAACATGTTATAGGAGACACAGCCAAAAACCTGCATCTAAAATACAGGAGAATCACTGGTAATGCTGGAGACCTGAAACATCAAGAAAAGTTTGGATTATCCTCTGTTTACTAAGGCAGAAAAGTGTGTAATATATGTAGTTTTAAAATGTCAATGAAAAATGCTTGGGAAAAAGCATCAGTACTCAGAGTTAAGATGCAATCAGAAATATAGGTCGTGCCACACGTGTTACAGGCATAACAAACTGTAACTGAGAAACTTGTATATTCCAGTAAAGTGTTTTTCATTGATAGAATCAAGGTGCCTCTTATACTTAATACGATGTGTGTGTGAGTATAATCAGTTTACATATATCATACCTTATCCTACCATATCATATTACATGCCTATAAAATAGGAGAAAAGCATAAACACAAAGACTTTAAATGACTTAACCAAGAGTTCCCAACTGACAATTGGTGGGCTGGGAACGGTGTACATTAGGAAGGGAAGTGACATGTATTCTGGCACAAGGGATTAAAAATGGTAGGTAATATTAAGGAAAAGTCTTAAGAATATTTATTTATTATCCTGAATTGGAAAATGATACAAAATATCCATAAAAGAGGAGCCGATCCCATAAGGAAGTGCTGTTCCCATGCAGGGCTGTGATGCTTTCAAACTCACCATCAGCAAGGGTTGTGATTTTCCTTCTTTACCTGGTGTTTCCTTGGAGATATTTCCCCTACCCTATTTATAGGGCAGGAGGGCAAAACAAGTAGCCACTTCCTCTCTCTCTCTTTCTCTCTTCTTAGCACAGCATTCAGACTCCTGATCACCCACCAGCAATCACAGGCTTGCCATAGCCTCCCTGACTGATTAGAGCCTACTCACTAAATTAAGCATTATGCTCTGTGTAACAATAAATAATGTAGTAATATGCTTATATTCACAAATCTTATACACAAGGTAAATAAGATATTATCAAGAATAGCTTCCCAAATCCATGATATCACAAGTTCCATCAGCATTTTCCTTGTTATTAGTTGTTTCCAATGTTCTTTCCATCATGTCAATGAGGTTTGGTGATAGTATTGATGAGGATTATTTTGGGCTGGTTACTTTTGAAAGCTGCAGACAGGAAGGAAACTCTGAAGGGTGGAATTTGCTTGCCCGTTGATGAGAGACATTTGCATGTGTGAAGGAAGTCTCCATCATGGGGGTGTCTCCCTCTCTGCACCAGGAGGAAGGGGGGATGACCTTATCTCTAGAAACTCTGAATGGGGAAGCATAGGACATCCTGGCTTAATCCAATCTAATTCTTACCTAAAGTTATAGGACCACCCAATAACCAGACCCCACCTGCACTGATACCATTTTAATGACTTTTTTTACATATCCTTTCCTTTGTCCTGTAAAGAGATAACTCACATACCTATGCCTTAAATTTAGCCCTACCCTCAACCCATGCAGCAGCTCTTTACTGCCCATGGGTCCTGTCCCCATGCTATTCCACACTATTCTCTAAATAAAAGAGCACTACTGCAAGACCTTGAGAGTCCAAGAAATCTTTCTTTCGACTCCTCAGCTCACCGACCCCATATCAGTATTAGCATTCATGTTGCTATTCCCATTAGAATTCTCTTATAGTGACCAAAGCCAGGGTTTTAGCATCAGACATATCTGTGCAAATCCAGATCTGATGCTTTTTAGCTGTGTGGCCTTGAGCAAGTTATTTAATCTCTTAATTCTTAATCAATTTTCTCATAAGAGTTAGTCTCTTATTTTCTTCTTCCCCATTACCTTTTATTTGGATGGAATCTTCTAAATCATGCAATGAAAGAGCCACTGGGTTACTCTTGTGGGATTTTCAGCAGTGTCTCCCCAGTGCAAGATAAACTGCTTCAGCGGCTAGGATACTTGGTAAGGTAAGATGAAAGTTTCTTAAAAGAAAGTTGTGCAAAAAACCCCATCGTGGAAAAACAAGCCCAGGGAAGCAGCTGCTAATTAGCAAGCAAGCAGTGCCATGATGTATTGTGAGTGTCAAAAACGAAGTAGCAAAGTCAGGACTATTTTTCCTGTGGAGATAGCCAGCCTTCAGGAAGGGCCATGTTTCCCAGTAATTTAATCTGAAAGATATAAATCATAACTGAAAAGCTTCCTGCATCAGTAATGGAGAGAAATACCTGCATTCTAGCAAAGTTTCCATGATAAAAGACAGGTTTGCATACACATGAGATGGGGAAAACTATTATCAATCAAAGACACCCCCCTCGATACCTGTTTGAAGTGATATTGGAGGTCAGCAAAGGCCAAAGAAAAAGAGAGCCCTGGATTGTCTCTGTAATTTTAAGGAGCTCATCACTAGAAATTCTGTTTTACAAAGTTTCAGCTGTATGTGATTTTGAAATATTAATGATTTCATGCCTGCCAGACAAAGCAAGAGAAAAGATGTCAAAAATCAAAGCCAGATATAACTGTATCATCAGCATAAAAATGGAGGCTGACATCATAATGATGAAAAATCAGTCCAGGGCAAAAGTATGCAAACTAAAATAATGGCCAAACGCAGAATCACATGGTGCTTTGGAAGAATACAACTGGCAATTGATGAAAACAGGGGGCTATATACCATCTGAGAGCCAGAAAATTAGGAGTTCACAGAGCATAAAGTTGGGAGCCCCAGAATGGTCCTTTGCTCTGCAAATAATGTGCAATACTCATCCAAGTTCACTTTCTAAATCAGGATGATCTGTCATTTCTCTGTGTTGCAGCCTGTAGGGCTGTAGAAGTTTAACTGTATTACCCAACCAATGACCATCTGGGGCTATTTGAGCATAAAGTAAATTTTGGCCCCAACTCACCTTTGCTGCAACATCATTCAAGACCAGTGAAGTCTTGAGAACATGTGGAGTCCCATCACACTTTCAAGGACTAGTTACTGAGCATCTGTTATGTCTAGACAATTGAGCTAAGTTTTATGGAGAAATAAAAAGCTTAAATTGTCAGCAACCACTAGACTACCAGAGTCTTACTAACAGTTACTTTCCAGAGAGCCCAGATCATATTTGATTAAATCTCTGTAATCATCAGAATCTATTCCCTGGTAAAATCTCAATTAAGATTAAATAGGGAATGAAGAAATGTAGGAAGGGAAGGAATGGTGAGTGGATCAAAGGGAAGAAATAAGAGGCACCCCTACCCTGACCTCTAAGATCAAGATGTACACACATCAATCCTAGCAGGCATGCTGAATTAGTCAGGGCAATGCTCACGAGCTGCTATAACAAACAACCCCAAAATTTCAGTGACTTAACACAATACAAGTTCATGTCTTTTCCATGTAGAGTTGTGGTCTCCTCAGTGGCTCTCTTCCAAGTGGTGACTCAGAGATCTGAGCTGCTTCCATGTTATAACTACGTCACCACAGAAGGAAAAGAGAGTGGTATTTTATGGTCAATCCCGAAAGTGGCATACTTCAATTCTACCTACATACCATTGGCCAGAACACAGTCATATGCTCCCAAATTAACCATCAGGGAGAATGAGAAATGTAGTCTTTGCATGTTTCCAAGAAGAAGAAACAAATTACATAGCATCTAGTCTCTGTCATACCTGTTACAAAGCAGCATATGATCCAAATGAGCAGACAGGGAAGGCTGCATGAAAAGCATGGGATTGAGTAGGAGGAAGACAGGCATTTCAGGCGGAGGGAACCATATGATCAAAAACTTGCAGGAGATGTGTGCAGAGGGTGCTTAAGGACAAAAAATTAGACTGGCATGACTGAAGCAGAGTTTTTGAGTAACTGAATGAGAGAATGAGAAAAATCAGATAAGTAAATTAGAAAGTTTGGAGAGGCTAGTTAATGCCAACCAAGGAGCTTTGACTTTTCCCTTTGGGTTATAAACATTTTTGTTCAGAGCTCCTAGCTATGAACAGTGAAGAGTATGAAGGGTATGCATGGTCACTTGAAGATAAGAAATTACTGGCAGCAAGGGAATCATCAGGCCACTTTCACAAGAACTGGTACTAAAAACAAAACAGGCGCAAATGGAATCACTCATGGGAAGCCCCATGTCACCAAACCGAGACTTAATTACAGTTTTGGCTTCCCAGAAATGGAATCTTAAACCTGTCTATCAGGAATCACCTGATCAGCGCTGGTTGGGTCATCTGCCTGATAGACCCCTGCCCTCCCCTAATGGAAAGTAGCTTTTCAATAACCAACTCACTTTTCTGCTTAGTGTAATTTCCTTGTTCCTACTCTCTTTTGCCTATAAAAATCTTTCATTTTGTACAGTTCCTCAGATTGACTGGATGCTGCCTGATTCGAATCAATTTTTGCTCAAACACTTAAAGTTAGTAATATGTCTCAGCGTATCTTTTAACACTGGGTGCTAGTCCTCGTTCCAATACGTAACTATGTGTGAATTTGGACAAGTCCATGAAATCCTATGAGTGTCACTTTATTCACCTGTCAAATGAGGAAAACATTGCTATTGTGTAAGAAAGCTGAGTGGATCAATTTCTAAAACATGAGAGAGAAGAGTAAAGCAACACCAAAACACATGCAGTCATGGCGGGGCAGCAGTCGTTCAAAAATGCAGTATCAAGAATGGCGCAATGGAAATGGAAACCAGGGGAGGGCACAAAGGATACGTTAACAAGATTTGTGAACACAAAGATATGGCAGATACAGAGTAGAAAGGAACCCAAAGTTAAATTTTTGAGTCTAGGTAACTGAGAGATTAATGGTATCACTGACAGAAGCAGGGTCATTGGGTGGGGTCCCATTTAATGGGGAGGAGAGAGTGAGAGCAACTGTCGTTCAGGAAGTGACTGTCACTTAAAATCAATTTAGGATCAAATCACATAGAAGGAGGGAAAACGTAAGGAAGTAAACCTTGCAATCCCTTCAGAAGTTTGGATTACTCCAATCTAAATTTAAGTTAATTATAGATAAATTTTTAGTATCTGGATTTATTTATCCCCTTCTTTGCTAAATACACACAAGAATTTAAAAATCTAAGTGAATATCAGCAATCAAAGAAAAAATGGTTTACAATTGAAAGGAATAGTAACGGTCCAAATTCACTTGAGAAGCAGAAAATCAAATGACTCCTCAGGCGTTTCCCCCAGCACAACACTTCTGTTTACCTCATTAGCTCAAATGTGCACAGCACAGTCCATAGTCCAGTCTTTGAAGCTTGGTAGAACGCCACGAGACTCGCAGATCCCCGTTTTTCCACCACCTCCCAATGCCACCCACCTTCCTTGGATTCTTTCCAGTTCGGGTGGGTCCAGGCCTGCAGTTTCTCCACTTTCTCTGACTGTTTGCTTTATTCCCTTTATTCCTAACACGCTCCAGGGCTGGGGGGAGTTGCCCACACAGAGAGAGCCTCATTATGCATGGTGGGGTCTCCAGGACAGAGCAGCATCCCCGGGGCAGGAGAGACAGACCTCTCTATCTTGAAGTCATCGGTTCCTAGAAATTCCAGTTAACTACAGAGCTGGGTGGTCTGGTCTGAAGTGCAGGGATGAAAATAAAACCAAAAGGAAAAACAAGGCAAGGTAAACGAACTGAAAAAAAGAAAATTTCACACAATTTTATGAACTCTTGTTAAACATCCAGATTCCAAAACAATCAACAAAAAGAAACTTTTTCACAGCTATTTGAGCCCCAGGCTAATTTCCTAACTCAACACCGTGATGGAATTAAGTTAGTGAAAGCTACAACGGAAAAGCAAAGTACGATGTAAACTGATCTCTTGCACTGCGGCTAATTTATCTCCCAAGACATTTGCAAAACTTCCCTTTTCACTGACTCCAAATATCTTCTCTATGGGTGTTTAGTACCAAACTGTGAAATGGCTTTGTAGGTATGAAAATCAACTACTAATCTCAGAAGAGTGAAAGCAACGTATTAACGTAACACACGGCCTGGTCGGTATAGCCACTTCCCTTCTCTACATTGTAGGCACAATATGGAAAAGGAACAGATGCCCTAGAAAAGCATATATTCAAATGGGAGGCTCACTCAGCCTTCCTTTCAGCTTCCTCTGTGTGAAGTATTTGCTGGATACGTATGCCCTGGCATATACCCAAAAAGGAGTCAGGTGGAACCGTGGAGTACGCCGCGCAGGCCCAGCCAAGAGCTAGAAGTGGGGCAGGGACAACTATTCGTCGTGGTCCAGAGGAGACAAAAACAGAGTGGGTGCATCCAAGTTTGGCCACGTGAAAGTCAAAGAAATAAATCAAAGACCAGCACCAAGTCCAGAGGCAGGGATGTTGCTGCAAATGGCAGGTGAATCCAAGGCTGAGGGCCAGTACAAACGGGAGCAGAACAAGAGGAGGTTAGAAACTAAGTGAAGGGGGCCCTGAGCAGTGGCTGAGAACATCGTTGTCACTTCCTCTGCTTGCCTTCATTTTTCAGGGGGCTCAGGGCAGACATGTTGGGAACGTCTGTCTGCAGCTCCATGGCCAGCCTGTCCCCCACTGCCTTATCACTTTACCTACTGGAACCCCTCAAAACTCATGTAATCTAGGACACTGCTCAGTCAATAAAATGTTTACAAGGGACTCATCAAAGAGAGCATCTCTACAATGTATTACATCCCAAGGGAATCTAGACACACAGAATATCGTAACACTTGGGCATTTGGCTCAAGGATAGGGAAACTTTTCTATCAAGGATCAGATGGCAGATATTTTAGGCTTTCTGGGTCAAGAGGAAAAACCAAAACCATTATATAGATACTAACATAAGAAGAGATAAAACAAATTTCCAGAAAGCTTTTTTTGACAAAATTCAAAATACAGCATAATCATTCAGCATAATGTTTTATAATATAGGTCTACAAATGAGATAAATGGAATTCTTTGGGAGGGCAATAATATTTCACTTAATCGAGGTTCAAAGTTAGCTCCCTATGTTAAAAATGATTAAAGAAGAGAATTTAGGTGATTCAAACAAACTTTAGTTAACACATCATGAAGTGGATAGACTTCACTTGGAGAACGGCAAAATGAGGTGAAAGGCAGGAATATTTTATTGGATAATGAGTAAAGAACAAGGAAGAGAAAAAGAAAATATCTGATCACTTGGGGCCACATAGTCAACTTTGTTTTAGGTGAGAAGGAACAAGGAAATAAGCAGAGAGCCCAAGTTGGCTTGGCATTTGGGGAGTGGCCAACTGGATATACCGAATTTCTGATCAAGTGGAGCATTTAAAGGGACGTGAAAGTTATCTAAGTTTAGGTTTGTTAACGTGGTACCCTGGGCAAGAGTGGCCCCATCTTAGGCCTAGAAAATTAGTTCAACACCTATAATCAAATAAATCACCAATGTTCATCTGTAAAAGCCATCCTAAGGCTGCATCACCGCACAAAAGTAGGTAGTGGCTAGATTTGGCTCATAGACTATCATTTGCCAATTCCTGATTTAGACTAATCTGCCTATTTTGTAAATAAGGAATCTGAATCCCAGAGATTTAGGCATTGCTCAAAGTCACAGAACCTGTAGAAACAGGACAAGCATCTAATCTCATCTAACCAATTATGGGTCCCCACTCTAGGACAATTCTGTCAATATTAAAGTTTCAGAGGGACTGTGATGGTTAATTTTATGTGTCAACCTGGCTGGGTCACAGTGCCCACATATGTGACCAAACATTGTTCTGGATGTTTCTCTGAGAATGTTTTTTGGATGAGATTAACATTTAAATCAGTGGACTTTGAGATTGCCCTCCACAATGTGGGTGGGCCCCATCCAATCAGCTGATGGCCTAAATAGAACAGACTGACCTCCCCCAAGCTAGAAGGACTTCTGCCAGCAGATGGGCTTCAGACTTGAACAGCAACATCAGTTCTTTCCTGGGAACCAGACTGCTGGCCTACCCTACAGATTTTCAACTTGCCAGCCTCCATAATTGCATGAGCAAATTACTTAAAAGAAATCTCTCTATATATATATTTACACATCCTATTGGTTCCATTTCTCTAGAGAACTCTGAGAAATACATTGACCAAATTCTTCATGTCATGGATAAGGCTGTGAAAAGATAACCTAAACACACCACACACACACACACACACACACAAACTTATGCCAATTCTGTGACAAAAACTACATGAAGAAACAACTAAATATATTATAATCCATAATATTCAATATTTTTTATCCATATTTATTAGTTGTCTACCAGACAGAATGTTGAGGATACAAGAGTGAATAAGCCAGGTCCAGCCCTGCCCTCTCATTGCTTATTTTCTAGTTGGAGGAACAAAGCAAAAAGAAAAAATAAGTATTGAATAGACCAATAATAAGTAAAAATTTGCAAAAATTGCTACGTAGAAAACGAAAAGAGTATTGACAGAGAACAGTAGTGGAGACCAGGAAAGACCTCCCAGAAGCTCAGGGCTGAAGAGTGAGGAGTTCTCCATTAAAATTCCAGGAGGGGGCAAAGAGGAAGCTAAAGAAACAGCACAGACCAAACGACCCGGAAATACAAGAGAGCTGGGACTCTTCACAGAGTTGGCAGATCAGTGAAGGTCAGAAGGACAGTACAAGATGAAATTCTAAGCAGAGAACAGAAATTTGGTTCCAAAGTTGGTGGTGGGGTAGGTAAACATAGCGTTGTCCCTTTGTCTCCACTCACCAGTGTCAGATTGCCCCTAAAAATGGATTGGAAGAAAAATTTCCTATTCAAATTGACCCAAAGTGGACAGGTTCCTGGGGAAAAGCATTCCTCACATTCTACCCCAACTGCAAGCAGGGCCTTTACAATCCCTGTGTTCAGGTCTCCCTACCTAACTATCCACACCGTGAGTCCACAGAGATAACTATCAAAATGTCAGCTACACTTCAACTGGAAGGGTCAGGATCAGAATAAACTATGATAGGTTTTTAGGGAATTGTGACAAAGTCAACTCTTTGTATTTAGCACCTCAGTGCCCAGCCTATAGAAAATGCTCAACAAATTTTGTAGGATGTTATTAAGGGTTATTATATATAACTTAGTGTTATTAAGAGTGTGATATGATTTATAATAAGAAATATACATTTGGTCTTCTTCTCCATTTCTGTCACGGAGCTTCTGAAATCCTTGGAATCTCCTAGGTGAGGAGAAGAACAAAGGCGTCTCTTGTTATAGTAATAAGGTGACTTCTGGATGCCCCTAAGGAGGAGGGCTGGATCCCAGGAGAACCAACCACATGATTAGAGGATTGGAACTTTCAGTCCCAACCCACTGACCTCCAGAGGTTGGAGGGCCTGGAGGTTGAATCAATCAGCAAAGGCCAATGATTTAATCAATCATGCATATGTAATGAAGCCCCCATAAAAACTCAAAAGGAGAGGGTTCCAAGAGCTTCCGGCCTGGTGAAATCTTGAAGATTCTGGGAGAATGGCATGCTCAAAGAGCAAGGAAGCTCCGAGTCCTTTCCTTGCACTCCTAGGCATCTTTTCCATCTGGCTGTTCCTGAGTTATATCCTTTGCAATACATTGGTAATCTAGTGAGTAAACTGGTTTCCTGAGTTCTATGAGTCACTCTAGCAAATTAGTTGAACCCAAGGAGGGGGTCATGGGAACCTCTGGTTTATAACCTTCAATCCAAAGCACAGGTAACAACCTGAACTTATGGTTGGCTTCTGAAGTGGGGGTGAGCCTCTGGGATCTAATGCTATCTCTGGGTAGACAGTGTTGAACATTGAGTTGAATTGCAGGACACCCAGCTAAGTGTTGTTTAGATGTATGTGTGTCGGGGGTGGGGGGGTGGGGAACACATACACACATCAGAATTGGTGACCAGAATTGTAAAGGGTCTGTTAAATAAATAAAAAAAAACAAATAAATAGATAAAAGGAGTCCAGTTTTTGTGTGTATATCCTAGTTTATATCCTCGGCTGTTCCAAAATTCACCTACGCCACACATTTACAGGCAATATTCCAGGTGCCGAGATCCCACCAAGGAAATGTTTCCCCGGCAGAAAGCAGCCTTCTCACCAGGTTTCTCAAGCTCATTCCTTTTCTGTATAAGTTTCAATAATGTTTATTGGAAAAAGCAAAGCCAATCTTGCAGCACTTGAGAACATTCTGCAAGCTGTAGGATTTGTTTTGTACAATTTGGCTCTTCCTCCTCATTGACCAGCCACTTTCCCTCTCTGGAAGGTCATCCTAGTGACAGTGGTGCTCAACACACAAAGAGCAGACCTCTAAACAGCCACAGACGGCCAAATAATTGACTTTGAAAACTAGATGTTTCATGTGCGAACACCTTTGGCTTCAGCTATTTGGGGAATTCTTTCATTTGTGTGTTTGGGGAGGGGAGTGGGAGGGAGAAGTGGCAATACAGAATTGTTTTCATAGTTTCTTCTGTAGAAACCAAGCCAAAGAAACCTAGAATGAATGAATGAAAGAATAAATGATCAAACAAACGAGGTTATCTAAAGTAAACAGTTCTTAGATCATATTTTAAAAGATCTCAAAATCCCTTTTATGAGTTCCATTTATGGAGAAAAATAGCCCCCTTTTTTTTTTTCTGCTTTATCTCCCCAACCCCCACCCTGTACACAGTTGTATATTTTTTAGTTGCAAGTCCTTCTAGTTGTGGGATGTGGGACGCCGCCTCAACGTAGCCTGACTAGCGGTGCCATGTTCGCGCCCAGGATCCGAACCCTGGGTTGCCGCAGCGGAGCATGCAAACTTAACCACTCGGCAAGGAGCCGGCCCCAAAAATAGCCCCTTTTATCAAGTTCAATCTCAGGGATATAGAATATATAGCCTGGGGAGGGTGGGGAGGGGGGACATTTAAGACCAGTGACATCTGATATTCACCTAGAAGTTGTTTGCATTTCTGCAGCGTAATCACTCCTTACGTCTCCTTCAAATCTCCACGCATCTGGTCTTGGGTGAGTGATTTTATGTGGAAATCAAGGAAGAGGTGGAATTTTACATCTGGGCGATGCCACGTATAACAGGGCCTAGCACACATAAGAAAGTGATACAAACCATAAACTAAGCATCGACAGGAAGTGGCGTGCTTGTTAGGCCTCTCTCCTCTAGATGACAGGAAGCAGGAAATCCCAGTTAATATCTGGATTCCGTATAGAGAATTCATCTGGCCATCACCACCACAACCACTGCCTCCGCAGCCAGACCAGAGAATCTGTGACCCTACTACTTCCTTCCGAGGGAGGCATTAAAAGTTCACTGAAGGAGATAAACTTTGAGGCTCTATGATTCTAGTTTCCACTTAGTTTTCATGCTATAGCTTTTGTTGATGGATCTGAAATCTCTTCATCGTAATTGCTAGAAATAGCCCCGAACCCAAAGAGCTGAAGTCACCTTCTGAAAGCCATACAGTCTGGTATTTTCCAAGCTGAGACTAGAAACCAGCTGTCCTGCCTCCCACACCAGTGCATCTTCCACCATCACATGCTGCCTGGCTTTAAGCAAAGGGACCAAAAGAACCCAGCTTGATTTGAAGACTAGGAATATAAAGGGAAGCAAGGCCACCTGGCAAGGTCAGGGGAAGAGCTTTGAGCAAAGCAGAACTGGGGTCTTGATTCAGACGGCGTTGAAAGGCTGCCGTCATCCCCTGAGGAAGGAAGGAAGATTTCTTAGAACCAGACTGGAGGCGAGCAGGCCAGTGAGAAGGAAGCTGGAAACAAAGAAAGCTGTGAGTGAGGACAAAAAGAGATGGGAGGACCTGGCTACTCAGGGACAGAAACAAACCACAAGATTTGCCAAGTGCTGTTTGTCCGAACCTAATCAAGAAAGCCAATGTGGCTTGTGAAGGTGCAGTTTCACCCAAACTCAGAAGAAACTGTGACTAATAGCATTGCCGAGTCCTGGTTAGGGGTTCCCCTCAGCCTTTTCAGATGCAGTGTATACCCTCTGAGGTCCTATATTTACAGCTCAATGAAGTCTTTCTAGAAACCAATTTACTTTCAAACCTGAGAATATTTGTAACAAAGCAGACCAAGAGATTATCTAACTATTCTGAACTTTTTGAGGCATCAGAGAAAAGTATCAATCTAAAGAAGTTTTCCTTTGACTTTATTCATCTCAATAACATCTTTTAAAATCTTGCAATCGAGAGTGATCTAAAAAACCATTTTAAAATCAGTGTTAGAGACAACAAAGATCTAATAAGGGCCCAGAGAAGAGATGACTGCTTCTGGAATGTTTAGGACTTCAAGAGAGATGTCCCAGGTTTTCAGATGCCACTATATTCTTCTCTGTAGGCTTGAGGCTAATCTCACCCCTCATTTGCAGGAGAAGGGCTGTGATGAAGTCAGTAGAAACTGTCCCCAGGTTGTGTGCTGTCAGCTCAGGCTCTACAACAGAGTACCAGAGACCACATGGCTTAAACAACTGACTCTGACTTCTGACAGTTCTGGAGCCTGCAAGGTCCAAGATCAAGGTGCCAGCAGATTTGCTTCTTGGTGAGGGATCTCTTCCTGGCTTCAGGACAGCTGCCATCTCCCTAAATGCTCACATGACCTCTTCTTTGTGTGCTTGGGCAGAAAGAGAAAGCTCTTGGGTCTCTTCCTCTTACAAAATCCCATCATAAGGACTCCATCCTCCTGACCTCATTTAAATCTAATTACCTCCCAAAGGCCCCACCTCAAAATACCATCACAATGGGGGTTAGATCTTCAACATATGACTTTTAAGGGGGGGACACAAATATTCAGTCTACAACAGGATCTAATCTAAAGGCATTCTATAAATATTAAGTGCCTCTGACACACAAAATCCTTATACATTCATGCACCGCATAACAATGTTTTAGTCAATGCAGGCTACATATACAATGGTGGTCCCAAAAGATTAGTACCATATGGCCTAGGTGTGTAGCAGGCTATAACATCAACGATTGTGTAAGTATACTCTACAATGTTGCACAATGATGAAATCGCCTAACAATGCATTTCTCAGAAAGTCTTCCCGTCATTAATCGTATATTCCTCATCAGTCATGCTGTGTCCACCTTCCTTTGAATATTTTGACTTCACCAGAACTTAGTAGCCCTATTTTTGGCTTCTCTAATTATTTGGAAACCCTGCTCTAAAGAAGACCAGAAGTTTCATGTCAAGTGTTCTGAAAACATTAATAACAAAAACACAATACTTTTTGTGATTCGTAATCTAGTTTTGTAAACACAGGACAGCATACTTCTGGACGTTATTTAGATATTAACTTAACATGGATGAACTGGTAAAAAAACACCACTGAATTTAGATGTTTTGACGTCTTTTTCTCATCTTTTTAAAAAATCCTAGGATTTTACTCTTTTCTATTTCCTCCGGGAAAGCAATCTGCCAATGCTTTTCTGAAAGATGCTAACAATATGAAGAAATACTGAAAACAATTAGAAGAAAAGGGTGTTTTGAGCTTAGTAGAAAGCGTACATCCACTCTCGTAGGAAGGCTCAGAAATGGTATCAAGAATTCCAGTCATTTCATTTTTCAGAGAGCAGAACAGCATGTTGTTATTTATTGAGTACCCTTGGCAGGGGGCACTCAAAGCATACAAAAGGCTTCTTTTGTTTATGATATGGATTTTCCCAGTGTTCAGAAGGTTTTCTTCCAATAGCATCATCACAGTTTGTCCAAACTTCTTAAACAAAGCAACAGGGTCTCTACTTAAGCCTCTCATGAACAGAACCTCTGGGCCAAGGTCATGTTGCTTTTCCCCTAAGAATTAGAGCCCTGTGGATCCTATTCTATCTATTCTCTCCCCAGCCTCCTGTTCTTTCAGCAGGGCAGATGCCTCCCAGAAGGAAACCAGATGCCAGGGCTGTGGGGACTCTTGCGCAGCATAAGCCAAGCCACAGGAGTTGGGAAGAGGAAGCATTATTCTGCACAACCCACCCCTAGTGATATCTTTAATGTCAGAAGCATACACACTGTGCAACATGGAAAACCATCCAGGCTGAAAGAGGGAGCCGCACAGACGGAGAGCACTGTCAACCATTCAAGAGAGCTCTTTTCTGTGGACAGACAGCTGGTTTGCTCCTTGTTCTGCTTTTTCTGTTACTGGAAACATGCTGTTATGGAATGTTGTGCCCTGAAGGGTTCTGAAGTCTCCACTGAGATGGTGGTTCTGGAATAAGCCTGTGAAGTTTTTTTGCCCAACTCCCCCAGGCCTAAAATCAATTGTGTGGATTTCTCAGTCTGGCTCAAAGCTTAGAGAAATGTCATCCTCTTGCATCATGGATTTTAGTTCCAGAAAAAAATTCAGTGTTTACCAGTGCCAGCTCAACCAGTTTAGGGAAAAAAAAACAAAAACAAAAAAAAAAAACATGGACTTCAGGTCATTAGCTACTGAGAGTCTGAATATTTCTTCTATTTGGATTAAGATGAAATGTTAACTTCCTGGCACCACTGTTTTGTGAAGATGCCCACATGAGACCTGGGTCTTCAGATACTTAGCACTGGCTACCTATGGCATATTAGAAAAGAGCATCTCTGTGTCTCAGTTTTTCCCTTTTCAAAGGATGAAAAATAATGTCATCTCTCCTACCCCATTTCACAGAACACCAAAGGTAATAAATATTGTAGTGTTTTCAGTTTACAAGAAAAATGCAAGATAGCAGGAACTATCTTCAGCAGCAAGATAAAGGAGCCACTTCTCCCAACATAACCATCAGCTTTATCACACCACATGTGGCAAACTAAGGTCATCAATTGAGGCAAGTGTCAGGCAAGAACAGGTAGTGTGCCTGGAATACAGTGGTAACCAAGTGTGTTAGCCATTAGGGTGGGCCACAAATATTCCATTTCTCTTTCCAGTCACGTAACAAGATTGCATTCCCCATGTTTCAAGATTTGTATACAGGAATGGTTTTCATCAGGAATGGTAAGATAACAGAGAGAGAGACAATTGCCTTTGAAAGGAGAGTTTATTATTTACAGTTCCCAAGAAAAGGAGGTACACCAGGGCATGCAGGGCCACATGGGGAAGCACCAGGGTCAGTCGGGAGTTAGACAGAGCAAGGAACACATGGGCAAAATCCTTTACGACTACAGGGGTGGGAAGTTGTTAGGTGGGGATGTCCTCTATTGGGTAGGAAACAAAACACAGATGTCAGTTTGTGATTGAAAGGTCTGTCATTTGATTTTTGCATTCCCTTGAAAGCTGGACTATAAGGGAAATGTAAACAAGTTTGGCCATTAGTTCGTTCCTGTGCTTAAAGAATGCCAAATCATCAATTAAAAAATCTATAAAAGTTGTAGAATGCCCTATCCCTGTGAAGACAGTTTGTCCATGCAGCGAGTTAGGCATGAATCATGAGTAGAAGTGACTTGTGTCACTTCCAAGCAAGAGGCCAGTGCAGGAATCACCACATTCCTTTCCCCTGCCTCAGTGATCATGAAGGCATGTGCTGGGATGGTGCCTCCATCAGCCTGCATTCCTGAGTGACTATGTGGAACAGAGTCCCCACTGACCAATGTTGGATATGTCACATGAGCAGGAAACAGCTTTGGGGTTAAGGTATCCAAACACAAGGGTTGTTTATTCCACAGCAAAACCTAGCCTGTCTCGACTAGGATGACTTTGACCAGGGTTTGGGTGTTCAAATACTCTGAAAATAGGACTTCAGGCCTCTCCTCCCATTCTACACTCTCTGCCCTTCCATGGGCCACTTTTTACTTTGCTGTGGAACACTGCTGAACTACCCAAGAACAGCCCCCTCCAGAGACATGGTCCCTACTGGTTGTAACACAAGGCAGGTATATGTCAGTTGACGTAATGGGAGACATTGACAGTGTAGGGCAAGCTACCAAAAGCACTCTGGGAGTAGGAATACACCAGAATCCACGAGGATAACAATGGCATTTCTAACCTGGCTCCCCTGGGTCTTGACTACTTCTGAAATATGTATTCAAATCTCCATTTACTCTTCCTGAAACCCACTCCTTTCCCAAAGCAAGTGATTTCACTTCAGCTTTTACCCTCCCTCTTCTGGTGGCTATTTCCCCAACTGGAGCAATTCAGGATAGAGTAATGCCTGGGCAGAGAAGGGGACAGGCAAGGTCTCTGAGGATAGTAAGTGATGACCGTGATCATATCAAGCCCTGAAGAACTATCCAGGGGAAGCAGCTTTGTTGCTGCTGTTTTTGTCAGGCTGTCCAGGGGACACATAGAACACACAAGTCAGGGCCACTGCATCAACAGTGTGCCCACCTACTTGTGTATCTGTCACACTTGATGGGGCAAGTGTATATACGCATATCTTCCAAAGAAAATGTTCCTCCTCACGGACCATACAAAATAAACCCTTAAAGAGGAAGGAAATCTTTCTGCTAACTGCCTCCTAGTTTGCAGGGCAACTCGCTCCCCCCTGGAGTCAGCGTAGTGTTATCATGCAGAATAGGATTTGGCTGCCTCCTGCTTTCAGGAAATAAAACAAGCAGCAAAGGGACACTCAGGTGGCCATCTGAGTGAAGATCCAGCCTAACCTTCAGCCAAGGGCCCTTATTCTCCTGAGTCTGCAGCTGGGGCAGGAGAAACCTGTTATTCTACCCACACGTGCATTAGACGCTCATACAAGTAGCACTTTCACACTTATTGGACTTGGACATGCCTAAGCCACCTTTGAGATGTCAGCTTCAGTGTCTCAAACATTATCACCACCACCAGTGAAAGCGCCTGCCATCCCCCACCACCAGGATAAAAATCCTGGCCTCAGCCAAGGCGGCAGGAGGCTCTATTTACTAAGGGAAGTTGTATATACAATCTGACATTTTAAATCATGTGAGTTAAATAGTTTCATCTCTCTCTTTCCAAAGGAAATTACCCTCCCTGTTCCCCACTGTTGTGGATGCACTCCAGGCTCTCCTTGTCTCCCGGATGCAGGGTGTTCCAGGTGGCACGGTAAACAGGCCATCAGTGGAGAGTTTTACAAAGACCGCGTGTGCACGTCAGGGTCTCACTTACATGGGCTTTTATGATGTATCAGTTATTGATTGCCAAAATAGTGCTGTGTAACAATCATAGAACCTCAGTGGCATGCAACAGTGAGCTTTGCTGACGTATCTGAGTGCTTAGCTAAGAGGCTCTTCTCATCTTGGATGGCCAGGGGGTTGGCTGGCTGCCAGTTGATCAAGGATGGCCTCAGCTGGGACAACTGGAGTGACTTAGTGCTATTCCATGTGCTTCTCATCAGCCAGCACACTAGCCTAGGGATGTTCTCATAGTGATAGCAGGGCTCAACTGATACACTAGTCCAATAGACCCAGGGTCTTTCAAGGCTCTGCTTGCAATGCATTTGCTGACATTCCCATTGGTCAAAGCAAATCACATGGTATGCTGGTTAATTTTATGTGTCAACTTGACTGGGCCACAGAGTGCCCAGATATTTAGTCAAAAATTATTCTAGGTATGTCTATGAGGGTGTTCTAGATGAGATTAACATTTAAATTGCTAGAATGAATAAAGCAGATGACTTTCCCTAGTGTAGGTGGGCCTCATCCAATCAGTTGAAGGTCTGAATAGAACAAAAAGGCTGACCCTCCTGTGAGTAAGGGGAACTCCTCCTGCCTGACTGCTTTGGAGCTGGGACATCAGTTTTTTTCCTGCCTTCTGATCTTGAACAGAAACATCAGCTCTTCCTGGATCTCAAACCTGGCAGTATTCAGACTGGAACTGCACCATTGACCCTCCTGGGTTTCCAGCAGAATGACTGAAGATCTTGGGACCTGTCAGCAACCTCCATAATCACATGAGTTCCTTATACTAAATCGTGAGAGAGAGAGAGAGATCCCCTATTTCTGTTTTCTGGAGAATTTTGACTGATATACATGGCTAAGTCTAAAATCAAACTGGGAAGGCTGTGTATAATTACATGGCAAAAGCTGTAGACATAAGGAAGAGTGAAGAATTCAGGTTGTTTTTGCAATCTACCACTGGTGGCCAAAAAGATAGAACCCCTTTTTCTTGCACCTGTTTCTGCTACTCAGAGCCTCCTAAAGGTTAGGGCATACCTTGGTCATTGTGGCAAAAGGCAGAGGGGCAGCCAGCCTAGGGGGATGGGAGGGACTGGGTCACCTGTCCCATCCCCAGGTGGCCGTCTGTGCTGGACACATGTGAGGTCTCACCTACCTTGTTGCATATCTGAATCTGAGAGAGGCAGCAAATAATGAACCAATATTAGGAATTTTAAAACACACTTATAGTTCTCTGGAAATGTAACCCTTATTGCTATCTGTTATTCAACTTCCAAATACATTTCTAGGAATCCACCATGTTTGGTGGTAAGGAACTGCCTAAGCCAACCCCTTTTTTACCTAATACTATCTGGATCACGCTAATACAATCTAGACCTTTAATGTTCATAGTATGAAAGGGCAACTTTGGGGGGCAGGAGGGCACTGGCCTCATGGCCAAAGGGTTAAAGTTTCATGTGCTCTGCTTCAGCGGCCCGGGTTTGCAGGTTCAGATCCTGGGTTCGGACCCACTCCACTCATCAGCCATGCTGTGGAGGCATCCCACACACAAAGCAGAGGAGGATTGGCACAGATGTTAGCTCAGGGCGAATCTTCCTCACCAAAAAAAAAAGGAGGATAACTTGGTACGGTAAATAAAGCAGGTATTAACAATCCCATTTTACATATGAGGAGACAAAAAGACATTAAATGACTTGCACGGATTCTGAAAGCTGATCAGCAGCAGAACTGAGAAAGGATTGCAGGGTACCTGACTCATTCGGCAGGATGCTTTCCAAAGCATCATGTGGCCACTTATTGAATCATTTAGAGATGGACAGCCAGAATCCTGGAGAACACCAGAGGGATTTCAAGGCTGGGCTTCTTGCAATGAGGGGCACAGGAATCCTTCTAAAACATTTGCTCAGGCGTTGGGTCAACAAATGTTCATTGAATACTTTTTCTCCCATCTCACTGTGCTGTGTTCTTGAGATACACTAGTGAGCAAAACCAGATCCAGTGCCTGCCTTGAGGAGTGTAAGCTGTAGCGGGAGGTGGGGTGAGGAGGAAAAATTAATCATACATTCACATGAACAGGTGGAAATACCCAACCTTGATGCACACAGTGAGGGGTGGCCCCTGGGAGGGCCCGGGCCGGCAGAGGGCAGGGAAGGCTTCCCCAGGGAGCAGTGATTCAGACACGATCCAAAGCAGGACTTGGAGTTATTAACACGAAGAGAGGAACGAACAGTGGTCCAGGCAGAGGGCCCAGAATGGGCAATGGCCCTACACCGGGAAGAAGCAAAGAGAATATAAGGGACAAAAGGAAGACTGTCATAAGTGGAACAGAGTCACTTGTGAAAGACAACCCTGGATAAAACAGGTATGGGCAGATCGTACAGGACCTGGAGGCCATTTTAAGGAATTGTGCTTTATCCAAAGAGAGATGGCAAGACATTGAAGGTGTGTAAACCAGTGGCTACCACTACATCATTAGACCTGAACCAACTGTCCACCCGGAAAAGAAGTTCGCTGCTCTCTGGGCAGCTCATTCCCACCATGGAAGAGCAAACAGGCTTTTTCCTTTGGTCACAAATCTTACACCCTTCCCTAAAATGTCCCCATGCTGTGCCCACAAACTTGAAATCTTTTCCTAGCCATTCCGAAATGGTACAAGATGCCAAGAAACATGGCATGGAGCAGGCAGAGAGGCTGGGCTCCTCAGATAGATGTGGTCTGAATCTCAGCTGTGTCACCGGTTGTGACGATGAGCGCATGGCCAAGCTTCCTATTTTACCTCCCCCTATGAGCAACCAGGCAGCTCACGTCTGGGGTGGGAAATACTTCTCTGCTCAAGAAGGCAGCAGGAGGGGTAGGAGGCAGACCGACAATCCATGCAATCAAAGTTTTAATTATTATAGCCTTTTCCTGGTAATTGAATCTAGTTTTTTGTGCAAGATGAATTTCTGTTTAGAATTTTAACTTGTGGAGGTGGGAGATAGAAGTCCTTGAAAGTCCTATGATTCATCAGTGAAATAAGAAAACGCCAATGAAAAACACAGAAAGATATTAAAAAGCATTAAAAATCTATTGTCTATCCTGCACTCCAAAGTAATTTTTAAATGGTAATTACACCTTTGAAGAGTATCTAATTAGTATGAAAAAGAACTTTGGATGAATGTAGAGCTCTTCATCTGACTTCAATTGATACACAGTGCTAATATTCAAGACTAATTGCCAAAGCTTTTGTCGCTTGACTGAGCATGGCTCTGTTTCTGAAGTTTAAAAGGATTTTCCGATCCTTTGCTCCTCAGAAACTAAGCAGAGGACCTGTCGTGGGTTATGGAGGTAAAAGAGAAGAGGTAACAATATTTAAGTGCCCTGTGGAGAGCGCCGTCAAGGCCAGGCGCAGTCTAGCTTACAGTCTGCGGTGAAATGGGGATTTAAGCCACAAAACCTCCAAAAAGAAAGTTTCTAGTGTCTTTTCCTCTGGATGACTCAGTAGCATCTGATGGTTCCTTTGAGTGGCTGACTGATACCTTACAAGAACCATCATCTTCATCTTCATCGTCAATAACGAAATAAACAGTGCTTGCCATGATGTTAAGTGCTATTACAGTTAAATCATTAGCACTGTAAAATAATTTTAGAAAAAGACATTATGACCGCTCTCCAGTAAACGCACAAATGGTTAAGCTTATTAAGCAGGATCATTCATTACAAATCTATTAGATTTGCATAAAATACGGTCTACGGCTGCCACTCTCACAGATACAATGACAACACCCTTTGAACTAAGGCCCGTAAGTTGCCTTAATGGGTTACATCAAAATTTTAATGGCCCAGAACTTGGCCACTTACATTTACAACCTGGACAGATGTTGAGTGCTGCTAATGAGAAGATTGTCAGATACTGGGTTTATAATACCCTTCCCTGAAATTCTTTAATTGACACACATGTCATTGTTAGCATTTTTGATCTCTTTAAAAACGGTTTTATACTAAACAAGGCAGTTATTTTTCTTCTGTAAATCATCGGGTGCATTTCTGATCTCATCTCCTACTATTCTTTGCCCTTTTCATTTCAAGAAAGTCACAATGACCTCCTTGATGTTCTTCGCAAATTTCAAGCTCCTCACAGACTTTGCACTTGTGTAACCCCTGCCTAGAACACTGAAGGTCTGGGTCCTCAGAGCAGCAGACCTCAAAATGGTATTCAACATGCAAGAGATATATTGGGAGATGCCATGAAGGAAAATGGGGAGGTGGCCAAGAAGGCTGCCAAACCACAATGCAGCTCTGATCCCTGTGAAGAAGAGAAGGAAGGAAGGAAGGCTGGGTAGGAAAAGTCTTAAAATGCACTGCAGTTCTCAGAAACTTTCAGCAAGGCCTGTAGAGGAATCCTCCAGACCGGCTGTCCAACAGAGGACCTCCATCTCCCTTATAGTACGTCTGCCTTTGTATTCCTGCCATACTTAGTGACCGGCAAACAGCGATGGATTTCAGAGCAGAAGCTGGCTGTTGGTCAGTGACACCCCCAGCAGGCCATCAGAGATCTGAGAAGCACGTGCTTATGGCCCTGGCAAGCTCTCTTTCTCCAGATGTTCTCAAGACTGGTTCCCATACTTCCTTCAGCTTCTGCTCAGGTACCCCCTTAATAGGGTCTACCCTGACCACCCTATGTAAATAGCAAGCCCCCTCACATTCACTCACCGTCCACCACTTCTTATTCACTGTTCTCTGCTCTGTTTATTCCCCATATCAAATATAATATATATTTAGTTGTTGATGTAATTAATACATTATCTCTCTCCGCTAGACTGTCAGGTCCATGAAGGGAAAGACTTAATTTTGTTAGCTGATGCATCCCTGAGGCCTAAAAACTTACCCAACACCTGCTTAGTACAAGATAAATATTTGTTAAACAAATGAAAAACTGAATAAGCAAGCGTGTACTGAGCATTTACTATGTAATAAGCACTAATTATACGTAAAGTATAAGATTCCTGCCTACGCTCTTTGATTTCACAAATAGATATGTTACACGCAAACAAGGCGTCTGGCCACAATTTTGTAAGATTGTTGGAGATCCAGTGTGGTAGACAGACTTTAAGATGTTCTCAATGTTCCCCATCTGTCTCCTGGTATCCACGCCCTTGTGTAATCCCTTCCCTTGAGTGGAGGCTGGCGTAGTGGCTTGTGTCTGTCTAGCTTAATATGTCAAAGGTGTTGAGATGTCACTTCAGTGATTAGGCTGCATAAGATTGTGGTTTCCGTCTTGCCAGTCGACTTCCTCTCTTGCTGGCTTCAATGAAGCAAGATGCTATACTGGAGAGCCCCAGATGGCAAGGAACTGAAAGCAGACTCCGGCCAGCAGTCATCTAGAAAGTGAGGGCTTCAGTCCCACAGCCCAGAGGTGACTGAGTCCTGCCAGTGACCATCTGAGATTGGAAGCAGATCTTTCCCCAGTCAAGTCTCCAGATGAGACCCCAGCCCTGGTCAACATCTTGACTGAAACCTTGTGAGAGACTCGAAAGCAGAGGACCCAGGCAGGCTGTGCCCAGATCCCTGGCCACAGAAACTGTGACATAATAAATGTGTGTTGTTTTAAGCACCTAAGTTGTGGTAATTTGTTACACAGCAATAGATGACTAATACAGGCAGCTCTCCATGAACCCCAACAGAGATGTCTCTTACGAGCTGTGCTTTGTTGGTCAAGAAAGGCCATCCCTTTTTGGATCATTTTCTTCCTCTATAAATGAAGAGACAGAGCAGAAACTTTAGTGCTCTTATCCAGCTGCAAAAATCCATGATTCTGTTACTTAAATTCTTACTTTAAGCCAGACCTCATTCATAATCACATGAAATGTGAAATATTCTTAAGAGAGATAACTTAGTACTCAAATATGAAATAGTTATAGGTAGCTGTTCCCATTTTCCGCCACAGGATAGAACCAAATTATTTTCTTTTTAAGAAAGTCATTTTTTATTATAAAAATAATTTGCAAAGTTCAGTAAGCCATAAAGAAAATTAAAATCACCTGCAATTCTATCACCTTGAATTATTGCTGGTAATATTGTGCTGGCTTATTTCTCGTCTTTGTATGTGTATATATTTAAATATATATTGATTCATTTAACCAAATTGAGATCATACTACATATCCAGTTTTGTCTTTTTATTTCAAGTTGACAGAATATGATGAACATTTTTATTCATGTCATTAAATATTCTTCCAAAACATGATTTTAATGGCTCTATAATATTTGTTTGTATAATGTGTCCTTTTACTATTATAATAGTGTGATTAATATACTAATATATTTATTAATATAATATTATATTGTGTATGTTACACATCCCATACATGTATGTTATATTATGCCAGTAAATAATGTATATACAATATTTATGTTGTATTATATTATGTATATAAATAATTAATGTAATTAACTAAATGCTATGGCTCTTGATCCACATGTCTGATTATCCAGATTCCTAGAAAGATGGTTGCAAGAAAAAAGCTACACACTTGCTTATAATTTCTGTTGCCTTCCACCACACTGCTCCCTGAAAGGCCACTCCAGGTGGAATTCTCACCCTTAGTGTTTGAAAATGCCTATCTCAATGCATCCTCAACAACACAGGTTTTTTTTTTAATTTCTGTCAATTCAATACCATTTAGCACTTCTTTTTTAGCGAACTATCCAGTCTTCTACTTGGCCAATTTTTCTATAGAAAGGTCAGTGTTTTTTATTGATGATTTTATGCCACTAATATATATGTGTTTGTATATACATAAATGTATATATATTGATAACACATACACACACATGTTTGGAAAGTTCAGTAAGCAATAAAGACAATGAAAACCACCTGTAACTCTTTCTCCTTGAAATTATTGCTGGTAATATTTTGCTGGCTTGTTTCTAGCCTTTGCATGTGTACATATTTAAATATATATTGACTCATTTTACAAAATTGAGATCACATTGTATATGTATATGTGTGTGTGTGTGTGTGTTTGGAGTGGCTTAAATGTTGCCCACCTCCCAAATGGTATGCCCACACAGAACCTGTAACTGACTTTATTTGAAAGAAAAATGGTCTTTACAGATGTAGCCAAGTTAAGATTCTCAAGATGAGATCAGCCTGAATAATCCAGATGGGTCCTAAATCCAATGACAAATGTCCTTATAAAAGAAAGGCAGAGTGAGACTTGAGACACACAGAGAAGGACCTGTGAAGTTGGAGGCAAGATTGGAGTCATGCAGCCACAAACCAAGGAATGTCTAGGGCCACCAGAAGCTGGAGGAAACAAAGAAGGATTCTCCTAGAACCTTCAGAGAGAGTAGGGTCCTGCCAACACCTTGATTTCAGATTGCTAGTCTCCAGACTGTGAGAGAGTAAATTTCTGTTGTTTGAAGCTGCCAAAGTCATGGTAATTTGTTTCAGCAGCCATGGAACTACTTGTGCATGCGCGCACACACACATGTACAAGTGTACCTGTGTTTATTTGTGTGCATCTGTCAGAATAGAGCACATTAGTACAATTCAGCATAATTTAATTTTACTGCTTCACATTCAAGCTTTCTGACCTAAAGATATTTTCCAGGAGAATGCCTGGAAATGACTCTTCCAGATCTTGGTTTTCTAGAACTTACTCCATTTAATGTCTTTGTACAACCTAGAAATTACACTTCACCTTGTGTCTTTCCTATGTGTCAGTTGATCATTTTTGACATAATAAAGCAAAGTCTCTCTTCTGTATTTTTTTTTCTTATCCCACTAACAATTCACTGTCAACAATGTTTATAAGCTCAAAGAAAAGAAACGGCCAGTTTGCAAAAATTAAAATGTATTTCAATCCTAAAGATTTTATTCTTCCGTAAAGAATTTTCATATATAAAGACGTGTAAGTATGCTTTCAGTTGTCAGCCTTTCACACAATGTGTCATCTCTGAGACCTACATATTCTTGGTTCCTCTCTGCTCTGGATTCCATATTTTCATATGTTTCTACAGCACTAGACTGTCAGACCCCTGAGAGCAAGTCTTAGCTTCCTTGAGTCCAGCATACAGCATTGGCCCTGGGACATAATTGGTGCTCAAGAAATGTTTATTAAACAAATCCTGAAAACCGTGAAACAAATCAACTGCTTGTCCATTAAAACAGCCCTTCAGGGCTAAATCCAGACGGTACATTATGGTTAGGAAGAGCACAAATGTGAATATGTAGGATTAAGGGAATTTGCAAAAGATTTGTAGGTAAATCACATATTCAAAGACCATGTAGACTTCTCTTTGGCAATTGTGAGTCGAATTCTATTCATCGTAGTTCACAGCGTGGGTATAGCCATAAGCGGCATTCTTTTTCATGCTTGCTTAGCACAAAGCCTTCTCTGGCCCAGCCCTGGTTTATGTTTCCTGCTGTAAAAATTGGGAGCAGCATCACATAATTGAGCCCCTCACTCATGCGATTGAAATACTACTGAACACTGGAGCCAACCAGGTGGATAGTATGATGGTGGTTTGACTATGAGACAAGAAGCACGATGAGAGAAATAGAAATAAACCCTGCACCCAAGCCTTGGGAGGGAACTGTTACAATCAATCCAAAAAAAAAGAATCAAGAGCCAGCAGGTACCATGATCTTCACAGTGCTGCTGGCTTCCACTAATCTCCCAGAGAGATTACTCTGGGATGCTACATTCAAACTGCTTAAAGCCATTTATCTCAAAGAAGTTGTGACAGTTACTTTGCTGTTTCCTTCCCACTCCTCAAGGGGAAATTTAATCAAGACTGTCAGAGCTTAAAAGAAAAGGGGAAAAAACACACACAATCAAGCTATGCTTCAATAACCAAATAAAACCACCAAAAGTTAATCAAAACTTGCCTTGAAACCCTTCCAGAACTGCAAAACTCGCACAGTATCCCAGAGATAGATGATACCATGAATTTTGATGTGTACAGCACACCGTTTGATAAAACGGTGATGTTTTCCTGCCATAAGTGGTATAATTACACTATGCATCATCTGCATTCATTTAATAATAGCCCTGTTTCACACTCAGCCAAGCAATTCTCACAAACGGCCATCTTCACGGGCCACTCGTTCTGCTGATTTGGCTTTCCCCGATAGTGGGCCAGGCTGCAGCCACCATTTTTTCACAACACAAGCTAATGATCTAGTGCTCTCTTGCATGTTGAGGTTAATAGATAACTAATATATCTGAGCACATTCATTATGGCCAGTTTTCCACTAAGAAAAAAATTGCACATTTGGGTCTTCTGCTTTGACAAATGTGCTGCTACATCTCGAAAGCTGATTAAAATCAATACCTCTGTGGAAAATTACATACAAAATGTATTAGTATCCAGGATACTCTGATAAAAACGCTTCTCATTCTCAACTCTGCTCTTACTCCGCTCCCCCCCAAAAAATCATGCTAAAACTGGATGTGAGGACTCATGAGGAATTACAGTGTTTTTTCAACTAAAAATACAATTTAAATTACCCATCAGTTAAACTGTAGCTTGTAATTTAAGATGAGGTGAATTTCAGTTGACTTTGAGAGTGATGCTAACTAATGAAGAACTGCAAAAAATTTAAAACGTTCTAAAGCTACGTTTCATGTCCCATCGAAATTTCAGAAAGCCTCCAGAAATTCTATGGCATAAACTTTCTCAATTTAAAACAAAATGTTTGCAAAGTCAGAGGTCTGGAAGAAAGTTACCTAAATTGATGGACAAGTGTATTATGGTTTTCACGAAACCTAACAACACACTTTCTTACCACGTCATTTCTCATCTCATCTCCTGATTCTCTCCCATGAACTTACTTCTTCACCACATTGAACTTCTCACTCTTCTCCTAAAAAGTCTAGCCTTTGCCTGGCAAATAACCCCATTCATCTTTCAAGGTCTAGCTCAAGTGTTACATAACCATTGTTCCAGTTACTATGGCTCTGTAACAAATAACCCCAAAACTCAGAAGCTTGAAACAACCACAGATTCTGTTGGTCAGGAACGTGGACAGGGCACAGTAGAAAGGGCTTGTCTCTGCTGCATCACTGTGGAGTTTCAGATGCAAAGACTCAAAGGCTGGAGGTGACTCAATGGCTGACAGTTGGAATCAACCGGAAACATCATTACTCATATGCCTAGTGGTTGACACTAGTTGTTGACTAGAACCTCAGCTGGGACTTCTGGGTTGGGAACCCTCATGTGGCCTCTCCATGTGGTCTGGGCTTCCTCACAGCACAGGGGTCTCGGGGTATGCAAAGTTTTTACGTGGTGGCTCAGGGCTCCCGAAGTGAGGGCTCAGCAAGCAAAGCACAAGCTACAGCGCCTTTCCTGGTCTAGCCTCCAAAGCCACTAGCATCACTCTCTCTGTGTTCTATTCATTATAAGTAAGTCCCAGGACAGGGGAGAGGGGGAAAGAAAGAAGGGAAAGGTTCTTATTGTTGCTGCTGTTCAGCAGTTGCTTGTTTATTTTTGGCTTGTTTTTGGCTCCTCAAAGGAAAGAGTGAGAGGAGTTGGATATACAACATCACAGAATACACCAAGATTGAAGATTAAAGATATCTAATAACTCATCTTCATTTGCTTCAGGCATTCCACTATTTAACTCCTCTCTCTCCTGCAAACTCTGGCCAGGTCTGTTGCCTGCCCAAAAGTGAGTGCCTTCGTGTGGAATTCAAGGAAAATGTGAGTTCTGCATCTGAGTGGATGTCAGAGGAGAGCACAGATCAGTCCTCAAAGAACAAAGCAAAGAGCAAGCAGAGAGCAAGAATTCAGTGGAGGAGGAAGTCAGAGCTGGAGATGACCATGAGAACATCAGCTCACGCAAATCTGTGGACATTTGGGGAAGGACTTTGGACTTTGCACCAGCAGAGAATAGAGATATACACAAAGTTTAGCCAGACCTTAAGGGAAGAGGAACCCCAACTGGCATCAGGCTTAGGTATATTTTAGGTAAGTGTCATAATTCCCTGCACAGTATCAGTCAGTATTATCACTCCTATCTCACAGAAGAGGAACAGACTCAGAGAGATCCAGTAAGTGTGAGAACCAAAATTCAAGCTCAGATCTGCCTGATCCAAGGCCTGGCTCTTTCCACCCCACCTCTGTCCACATTCCCCAACACCCACTGGAAGAATTAGTTGCTCCGTACTCTGTGTTCCCACACTGTTCCCGTTTGGTTGTTTTGTGGTAATGTCCGTTGGTTTCTTTGTTTGGGGCTTTTACATCTCTATAGCAGTTCTTACCGTGCTGTGTGGCAGTTTATCTCCTCTCGCGTGAGCTTGAGCCCCTTGAGGCCAGGAAACATCTTACTGGTGCATTCTCATCACTTAGCAGTGTCTGGAACATAGTAGGCACTAAATAAAGGCTTATTTGCTCATCTGATCATTCATGCATTAGTGTTTATTGAACACCCACTATGTGGCAGATGTGGTGGCAGGCAGGGAGGATGGAGCAGTGACCAAAAATGGACAAAAGACTCCGCCCACAGTCTAGTGGGCAGAAAACATCACGCAAATAATCACATAAACTAAAACGCATAACGTAGTATTATGTGAGATATGTGCTATGTCAGAAAGGAACAGAGTAGTTTATGAATATAGGAGGGTTTGGAAAGTCAGGGAAGAATTCTGGAGAAAAGGATTTGTGAGGCAGAGGTCAAGAATGTGTGGATGGATCATGATTCCTGGCAGAGGGAACAGTATAGGCATCCCCTCAGGCAGGAGGTGACATGGCACGACTCAACCTAAAAGAGGACCAGTGTGGCTGAAGGGCGAAGATAGAGAGGGAGCATGAAGAGACAGGCACTGCATCAGAGAAAAGGATGCTCTTCCCATTAACAGGAAGCAGACTATGGAGATTTCTGCAAAGAGAAAATTCATGAGTGCTTGTTCCATTCCCAAAATGTTTGGGGCAGCTGTGCATTTCTTCACAAACTTTCTTTTTTAGAAAGATTATTGAACTTCATATGAGAGAAAGGTTCCATTAATCCTAATGTGTCCTTAGCACTGAGTTGTGCAGACCAGGGACTCTGTCGGTAGCAGCTGCTCTGACGACCCAGAAGTCAGGGGCTCCTCCAAAGCTGCAGCATCTGACAGGAGGAGGCTGATAAAGCCAGTCAGGGCTTACTGCAAAAGGGGCTGAGAGGAAACGCCTTGCCCCTAATGCTGGTGGTGAAACGATGTACGCATGTGATTAACCAATAAATAAATATTAGCAATCACTGGTAGATTTTCCTTAAAAATCATACACAAACCCCAGCCAAATAATTTCATTAGTATTACTTCTCCTGACATGCCATGTATCCCAGGCTTACATTCCTTGCTAAGAGGCATTTTTCCAAAATGATTTTGTAACTGAAAAATTAAAATTATGAATATTCCAGTAATATTGTTGACATGACAGTCGTCAGCAAATAAACATCTGTTTGAACGTGGTAACATGGAAAATATTTTACACCGTTGACTCAGCTCACCAATTCACCATCCACACCAGCTGGTTCCCCACAGCACAAAAGACTGCCCTGTTTGCAAAGCAACTTCCTTCTTCAAGCTCAGTCCAGTCCTTCACCATGAGTGGGCCCTCCTAGCCTGCACTCCATCATCCCTCTCACCTTTATTTATAACCTACATCCTAAGCATTTTGCCTCCAACTTCCCTGCACCTAATTTCTCAATCTATTCTTGACCTCTTGCATTCCCCTCCTTGCACGAATCACTTCTTCTCACTGAACTCATGCATTTCACCAAAACTATAATTTGAGTTCACCCCTAGAGTGATCCAGTCTCAGCCTCATTGTGTGACCTAATCTCAGCAGATCCCTCAGAGTTCAGGGACCCAGCACCAGGTGACCGGGCCAGCAATCCCATCAGATGCATCCCACAAAGAAGTCAGATCTTCCATCCCAAGGTGAGCACCAGGTGACCGGGCCAGCAATCCCATCAGATGCATCCCACAAAGAAGTCAGATCTTCCATCCCAAGGTGCTTGCTGCAGCCAGCTTGGGAAGAAATCAACGCATACAATGCAGACACGAATATTCAGGGGCTAAAGTTTATCAGGTTTTTTTTTCCTGCCAATTAAGTATGTTTGCAATTCCATCTGCAAAAACTACCAGTAAGCTGAATTGTCATGCATTACCTGACACTCTATTTCCATTTTGCTCTATGAACAAAGACTGGAATTTAATTTCCAAGGATGCCCCAAGCACAGATGATCAATGAAATGGTTACTTTCTTAGGAATGAAGAAATAGCAATGCAAGTCCCTAAGGATAAGTCAGTCATAATAAGAGAAAAAAATGATTTAAGAAAAAGTACAGGGGCTAAAGCCTCACAAGGCAGTTCTACGTTCAAAGAAAGTTGAAAGACAAAATAGGATGAAGATAGGTTTTCTTTTAAGATTGGCCCCTGAGCTAACAACTGTTGCCAATATTTTTTTTTTCTGGTTTTTCTCCCCAAATCCGCCCAGTACATAGTTGTATATTTTAGTTGTGGGTCTTTCTAGTTGTGGCATGTGGGATGCTGCCCCAGCGTGGCCTGACAAGCGATGACATGTCTGCACCCAGGATCCAAACCACCGAAACCTTGGGCTGCCAAATTGGAGCACGCAAACTTAACCACTTGGCCATGGGGCCAGCCCCGTGAAGATAGATTAATAAAGAGCTTCCTGCACAGTTATCGATAAAAATACTTCTCCACAGAAATTAGTGGCTTTTGTTTTGATTGGCTTTTTATTAGTAGTTGTAACTCTTTCCATTTCCTGGATCAATGAGTCCGAAATTGGATGTTAGTGGCCACATGGGTACTATAACTCAGGTAGCTCTTGAGAATAAGCAATTAAAACAGATTAGGGAATGGCTTCTCATCATAGCTGTGAGCTAAGTATCCAGAAACCAGGCTTCTCCTAGGCCCTGCTGTGAAATAGAAAAAGTTGACGCTGAGCTGGGGAGAGGGGTCCTTCCACACCCAATTTCTGGCCCTTCTTCTTTCTGTTTCATCTCTTTTCTATTCTCATGGACTCTCAAGTTAAAATGAATTAGGTTTGGTCACCCGAAGGAATTGACAGCTGGTAACAGCGTAATGTGTTATCTCTCCCACTGGTATTTGCACTTTGATAGAAAATAATGCCTTAATTCAAAAGAATGAATTGTTCGGGAAAGGCTAAAAGAGATGAGGGGGTGGGAGAGGGCAGGTGCTTAGCCACCTGTTGCTCGCTGGGCTAGCTCATAGAATTAGCTCAGAAAGGACCCGGCCCATCAATTCTCAAAGTGCAGGCCCTGGATGCCTCAGAGACCTTGAGAGCCTGTCAGCAGTTATGCAATCGCAGGCCCTCCAGGACCAGTTCAACAGACTCCATCTCTTATCAACAGAGTAATTAAGAATTGCCTTTGAGAAAATCGGCAAAGTCACGTAGCCAGGGCATGTGCAAAAGGAGAAATCTTGACCTGAAATGACCCCAGAACCCAAGATTCTCCTTCCCACAGAACCCAAGGAAGGACATGACTGGAACTTGAAAGTCAGACTCTTATTGGAAGTGAGGGGTCCCTCATTCAGGAAGATCCAGTGTTGAAATTCCTTCCTCACCTCGTCAAAAATGTTTAGAACCCCATCATAGAAGTTTAGAACCTGTCACAAACGTTTAAAACCTTACCATAAATCCTTGGAGCCCACCAAACAAAACCTGCCCCAGCAGCATTTCCACGTGCCAGCCTGTTCTCCCTAACCTCTCAAATTTCACCCCAAATCCTGAATCAAGGAGACAGATCTGAGGGCACATGCCCCCTGTTCTCTCTGCAGATCCATCTCACAGAATGAAGCCGATTTCTTTTCCCAAAAGCATAATTAACTGTGTTTTTTCATGCACGTCAGGCAGAGAACCCCAGTTTTGTGTGGTAACAGCTATATGAGGCCAAACTACTTTCATAATAATATTAAAATGTCATTTGCCATTTTTACTCTCATTCTCTCACAAACACATTGGAGTTCTCCAGAAGATTCATGCTGTAGAGTGTCACAACAGATTGAATGCAGAAACAGGAGAATCCAGACATCTATGAAGTCACACATTAAAGAGATTTCCAAATGTAAAACAATCCTTCTTTTCTCAGTAAGCTTTTTTTGGTTTTTGAATTCTAAAAAAAATTAATAAAAAATTTTAAATAAGTTCAAAATAAAAATTAAACAAATTTAGAAAGTAAGTAAACTAAATAAATTTAAATTAAAAATTTTAAATAAATTGTAAATGTTTTAAAAACAAAAATCTTTAATAAAAAATGTCCTGCTTATTTTACATGTGTTGGTTATTTTGCTATTTTATATTAATGAATATTTTCTAAATGTCTCCATTTTAAATTATAATAACATAAATATATACTTACATACTTGTTTATGAATATATATATTTCTTTATATTTTTACATATGTCCTATATAAACTAAAGTTCTTTAGAGTCCGTAATAATTTTTAAAGAATGTAAAGAATTTCTGAGGCCAAAATATTTGAGAACCCCTGAACTGGACAGGCTTGCTGTGCCCCTGACAGTCCTATGCACGTTATCCCTTTAAGAATTCTGGGGGATCTTTGAACCACACAACGTTATCAAAACTGCATCCTCTATTTGAGGAGGCCAGTAAAGAAGAAAGGGAGGGAAAGAAAAAAAGGAAGAAGGAAGAAAGGAAAGGGAAAGGCAGATGAAGGAAGTAGAGAGAATCTAATAAACCGCGTGTAGGGATGTGCGCTCTAGGGCCCACTGAGTTGTGAACTTAATGCCCACCATGTTTGTAGTCAATGCTGAGCTGTACTTATTATTAAAATGCTTCAAATATACAGGCTACATCCTGGGATATTTGTCATATAAACTTGACCTGTGTTTGTTTACTAAACATGTTATAAGTAGATTTGCCCTTAAGATGTTTTGTTTGGCCTACTCGTTGCTTTCCCCAAAAATGAATTAATTGCCAACAGTTAAATTTCGAAAGTTTTATGTAAAAATTTGGTTTTCCAGTTTCTCTTGAAATTTGAAAATAACTGATCAGACAAGTTACCAAAGACCTGTAATTGGCTGGAGTTGGGGAGCCCTTCTCCCTTCCAGCGAGGCACAGACTCACCACTTCCACAGGCCTCCTTGCTCCCTCAGACTTACATCTCGTCTGCTCCATTCGTCTCTGTTACCTACTCACCTGGCAGACCACTGCGACATTGACCTCTGTCTTCAAGATAACTTTTAAATCTCTTCAGACCCATGACAAGAATGTTCTATGTGTGAACAGAAGTATAAATTGAAGAGCAAAAAAGTCACCTAATCTCATCACACAGCCCTCATCATTTTGATGTATTTTTGTAAGTAAGCAAAAGTGAGGCCATCTTGTTTCGCTAAACGGCCCCAGCCCCTCCTTTCTGTGACTACTTGCAGCTCTGCACATACTCTAAAAGATTCACATGATCCCCTAATTTATGGCCTCCCACTTATGTATGTACTCCCTGGTAGCTTGATAAATTAAAACTTTGTTCTATGAGTTTCTCTCCAGGAACAGGCTGACCACAGGCTGGAAACACACCTACAAGGTATCCATCACAGCTGACCCAAGAACGGAACAATAAAAAATCCTGGAGTCTGTCATGCCTGAAGGAAACCCCCTCCTAACTGCCTGTTTTCCCTATATAACTGCCTCAAGATTTTGTAATCCTTGAAGAGGGGTTTTGAGACATTAGTCACCCATCTTCCATTTGCGAGCTAATCTAATTTAACTTCCTTTCTTGATCCCTAACTCACTGCAAGTGATTGGCTCAGACAGCCGTGAGCAGAGCGAGCCCATTGCCAGTATTTTTTCCTATGCTTAGTATTATATAGCTGTGATCACATAAGGAATATAATCACAATATCTTGTTATTTTCACTTACTATTTCAGAAGTATTTGACGCCATTAAAACCCCTTTTAAACACAGTGTTAAATGCCATATAGTATTCCATTGTGTGAATGTGACATACTTAACTTTTTTTGTTAAATTCTTAAGTTTACTATTCCCTCTTACAAATAACGGTGACAAATATCTTATGTCCCAAGTTAGCACCTAAAAATACTTATTTAACTGAAATTTGAATCCCTAAAATGTATTTCAAATGGGGTTATGTACGTTACACTGTACAGAAACATCAAATATGTGGATTTTGGCCCAAATGTTTAGGTAACACCATTCTTCATGAGACGGTGTTCTTATTTTTAAACTCCCATGACATTTTCAGGATTTTTTTGCATATCCATTAGGGCATTTTGGATTATTATGTCAAGGCAACCTTTCTAACAGGCTGCTGTTTTTTATTGTAATTAATGTCTACATGAGTGGCTTTGTGGAAGTCCTCGATAAAATTCGCAGTTTAAAAATTGAGTGTCAGACACTAAATGGACATTCAGATTGGCTGGTAATAAAACAGATGTGAGAAAGCTTTCACCGACTGAGCAAAAGGGCAGAAAATTAGCATAAAATCACTGAGTGGGAGTGACTCAGCCAGGAGACAAGCACAACCTGACAGAAAAATGAAGCATCAATTAAGACAAATCCTATCCCAGGAAAGCAAAAACATCATATATGATATCGCTCAGTAAAATGAACATATGATGAATGTGATGTATATGACAGTATTTGCATTACCTTCCCTCCAGGTTAGACATGGATTAGTCAGAGAATGAAGACTCTAAGACAAAGACCGAGAAGAAGCCTCAGCATAAGGAAACTCACTTCAAAGTCATTCAGGCGGACAATCTAATCCTCATGGCCAACACGTGTTGAACGCAATCCAGCACAGCAGAAAGCGATTGCACAGAAGTAGGCAGAAGTGAGGAAATGACACAGTTCTGTTATCCTTCCCCTCAGAGGAACAAGGACGCGTGGTGTTTTATTAATAGGCACAATCCCTTTATGTAGGTAACCTGGTGAAGGTAATAGGGTGATTTCATGCTCTGCTGAAAAGAGGTGGGATGGCTTTCTACCCTACAGCCCTTGGTGCTCTTTCAAACACTGCATGGAGCGTATTTGCTATTCCTTTACCACAAACAGCATCTTGGTTATATGAAAGCTTCCTGCAGAAGTGTTCTGTTTATGACCAGTGTGCATTTCATATGTTCCAGGGCCTGCTGGCTCATGCTATCATATCCAATATGGACATTGGTTAATGGAGTCACAATGACAGCAGTCTTTGTTCTTTCATACCTTTGGTCACATCTTGATACACTAATTAACACAAGACCGTTAGGTCAGTGAATTGTGAGGTTGAACTGATACCTTTTACAGTAGGAAATCTCCATGGAGAGATCTTAAGACAAGTTACCAGAACCACAAGATTCTGATGTTTTTAACTGGATTTGTTCATCACAAAGTCCTGGAGATGTATAGTCCATCCCATCTTGGTTCACAAGTGCTGTTTATTCACTCAGTTAACAAGTCTACTGAATGCCTGGTGTGTGCCAAGCACTTGCAGGCACTAAGCATAAAGCAGTAGAGAAAACAAAAAAAGTGTGACCTCTGAAGAAAAATTAAGCAGCACAGAGAGAGAGCGTGGCAGCTTGCCATTTTAAACATTATTTAGGGAAGTGATTATTATTTAGTGATCAGGGAAGGCCTCACTTAGAAGAAGCCATTTGAGTAAGACATAAAGAAGTGGGGGGAAAATCCACAAGGATATCTAAATAAATAATGTTCCAAGCAGAGGCCCAGAGGAAGGCACATAACCTAACAAGTTTGAAGAGTAGTAAGGAGTATAAAGCAGAGTGAACAAGGGAAGAACAGAGGAGAGGAAGTAGGAGGAGGGGGGTGGGCAATCAGACAATGTGGGCCTTAAATGCAGTAGTAGGGTCTTTGGTTTTTACTGAAGGAGGTGGGAAGCCATTGGAGGTTTACACAGGCTGATCTTACCAGACCTGTCTTTTAACGAGACCTGTATATAAAGAATAGACAGCCAGCAGGTACACACAGAAGACGGAGACCAGTTACGAGACCACTGCAATAATCCAAGTGCAAGATGATGGTGACTTGGAGCAGGGTGTAACATGGTGGGTAGTGAGAATTGGTCAGAATATGGATCAATTTGCTGACAGATTGAACGTAGTGAATGGGAGAAAGAGAGGAGTACCAGGATTGCCCCCAACATAGTTGGATACACAAGTTTGGAGTCCAGCACGGGATCTGGGCTAAACATTTGAATCTAGGAGTCATTAGTGTAGAATGGTGCCTAAAGCTATGAGACTGTGTGAGAGCCCTAAGGAGGTAAGTGAAGGCAAAGAAGGTGTCAGAGGAGCCAGCTGTAAGGCACTGCAGTTTGTAGGGGTCAGAACGAAGAGAAGCAAATAGCAAAGCAGAGAGCAGGAGTGGCCTGTGAGGAAGGCGTGTGGCCTCGTAAAACCAAGTGAGCAAGTGTTTCAAGGGGGAGGAAATGACCAGTTGTGCAAATGCTACCAATGGTCAAGCCAGAGGACTAAGAACTGACCATTGGATTAAACAACATGGAAGTTATTAGTAGCCTTGAAATGAGCAGTCTCTGTAAAGTGATGGAGGCCAAGTTCTGACTGAAGTTGGACTGAGGGGGAAAGTGAAGACAGAAATTGGAGACAATAAGTATGAAAACTCTTCCAAAGAACTTTGCTCTGAAGAAAACAGAAATGGGGTAGTAGATGGAGGGGAAAACAAGATCAGGAAAGGTTATGCTTAGATGGGAGAAATTCCGCTGTGTCTGTCGGTAGGAACACTGCAGTAGACAAGTAAAAATCAACGTTGCAGGAGGCAGAGGGGAGAATTGCTGGAACTGGAGAGAGACGTTGAGATTTTGAGCTCAAGTGTAACATATGGAATAAGTAGGAGAGAAACCAGAGTATTTGAACACAGATACAGATGAGTGGGTTGATGAGGGAGTAGCAGTTTATAGAAACTCTCATCTTATTACTTCTATTTTTGTTTTCGCTTTTGTTTTTCAGTGAAATACGGCCCAAGGTCATCAACTGAGAGTGAGGATGGGAGAGGAAATGTTGGAGGCTTAAGAAGAAGGAGAATATGAAGTAGGCTTTGATAATCATGAATGAGCTAGGAAAAGTAGAAGGACGTTGGGGCAGGCCAGGAGCCCACTAGGAAAGAGTGACAGGGCCAGCTTCACTGACTTGTGACCTGTACAGTCACACAGGGCCCTGTACTCAGAAGGGCCCCAGGATTGGTTTAATGCATTGCTATCTCCAACTTGAAATTCTTAATAATTTTATCTTTGAAGTCACGTTTTCTAAGTGAAGTCTGTTGGGACAAGAGAGGGCATGAATGGGCAGAGGAGATGCATCAGGCCGCAGTGCACGTGGGTGGTCGTGGTCCAGTGGGAGCCTCATGCACAGGATCAAGCCTGGGAGTAGAGTTAGGCAGAACCCTCACACAGGAGTTGGCCTGTCCCATGCCTCAGGGCAGTCCTGGGCACCGCAGTCCTGGGCAGACAGCCCAGACCGGCATTTGCAACCACAGTGGCAGGTGCAAAAGCAGCATGGGCACCAGGAGAGAGGTGGGGCTCTCATGCGGGTAGCTCCTGGAACCACAATGGGAAGCCACTTACTTGCTCCTCTGTCCCCAGAGCCCCTGCAGTGTCCGCATAAGTATGAACTCTCTGGTCTGAGCACGGGGACAGGAACTGCTGGCTCTCAGACAGCAAACTTGTCTGTAAATTGTTATAAAATGAAAGCATGCACACAGATATTGTGGTAAAGAATATCAAGGAGTTATTAGAATTCTTTAAACAGTTTAGAATCTCCAGTTTCAAAACTTGCTGTGGGGCCGGCCCTGTGGTGCAGTGGTTAAGTGTGCACATTCCACTTAGGCGGCCCAGAGTTCTATGGCCCAGATCCCAGGTGCAGACATGGTACCGCTTGGCACGCCATGCTGTGGTTAGCATCCCACATATAAAGTAGAGGAAGATGGGCATGGTTGTTAGCTCAGGGCCAGTCTTCTTCAGCAAAAAGAAGAGGATTGGCAGTAGATGTTAGCTCAGGGCTAATCTTCCAAAAAAACAAAAAAAACTTGCTGCAACATCGCAATGCAAATAGCCACAAGCTTAGAAATAGAAATTAAATGAAAAATCATCACATTCAGCATAAAAAATACTATTTTCATATGAAGCTTCAGATGAATTGATTATTAGTGAAGATGACAATTTTTTTTGTAATTTAAGATAGAGCAAGAGAATGCATAAACAAGCATTTTGAATAATATATAAGTCATGACACCACTTTAGGTTACTTTGTACAATCTCTACAAGTTACAGGAAATATCAGAGGAAATATTAAAATGCCACTGTATAAATTTACAGCCAAAATTAAATTCAGACTTACTTGAAGATGATTTTATGAAGAGTTAAATCTTTTTAGAAAAATTGCTCTGCAAGAATCATTAACTCAAGAAATACTAAAATTTATATTTCAAATAATTTATCAGAAAGGTAAGGTACTCATTACAGAAGAGCATGAGGGGTAGGAAGCAAGAATCATTGGGACCATGTCAGATGATGCCTACCACAAATGGGATGAAGGGACGGTGATATAGATAGTTTTAGAAATCATTTCTAGAACCCGTTGGTTGCCCTGCTTCTTCATTTGTATCCACATCTATGTGTTCCCAAATATGGCTTCCTGTGTACTTCTGACAATAGATAAACAGTGTTTTGACAGTTCTGAATGACTGCAAGCCACATAACAAATTTCTCAAACACTGTTTCTGTGAATTCCCTTCTTGTTATCTGACATTTGTCAGCAGCCCCATGTTTCATCTATTCATTATTAATAATCATGTCAACAAAGATAATAACATATCAGGTAAAAAAACAAAAAAGAAAAAAATGTGTGCCAATCTTGTCACAGCCTATACGGTAAAAATTCTTCCAGTAGCATTTGCATCATCAGAAAGATCCTTCTCAAAATTAAAATTTATCAAAATTTTTTAAAATCTTGCATTTGCATAGAAACTACCTGAAACTTACTGCTGGTTACAGGTAGACTTCCTGTCAGTCGATGGTTGACTGCTCTCCAAGTGTCCAACCCCTGAGCAACTCCCAAGGTTTCCTGTAGGAAAGTTACCTTGGATGAGCAAGTATGTTGAAACTCTTCTTCAGCTAATAAAATTCTTCACCATGTGCACGTTTACCCTTTAAAAGTTCACATACTCATTCAACATATTTGCTTTCCTTATTTCTCTGTTAACATGGGATCATTTCCTAATTCAGGATAGCTATAACAATTACTCTTTGTGGTGGTTCATTTTATGTGTCAACTTGACTGGGCCAGGAGGTGCCCAGATACATAGCCTGGGCATGTTTATGAGGGTATTTTTGGATGAGATTAAGATTTGAATCAGTAGACTGAGTAAAGCACTTCTTAATATGGGTGGGCCTCATCCAATCAGCTGAAGGTCTGAATAGAACAAAAAGGCTGACTCTCCTACAAGTGAGAGGGACTCCTCCTGTCCAACTACTTGAGCTGAACATCAGTCTTTTCCTGACTTAGGACTTGAGCTGAAAAATGGACTCCTCTTGGCTCTCAAACCCACCAGCTTTTGGGTTGGAACTTACACCATCGGCTCTCTGGGGTCTCAGGCCCTCAACACAGACTGAAACGATACCATTGGGTCTCTTGTGCCTCCAACTTGCCAACTGCAGATCTTGGGACTTGTCAGACTCCAACTTCGTGTGAGATAGTTCCTTATAATAAATACACACACTCACATATACAGCCTGTTTGTCCTGTTTCTCAGGAGAACACTCACCAACATACTGTTGCTCCTTAGCTCATAGTTACTACTCTCATTATTGCAGTAACCATAATGCATTAGCATCCCTCAGTTGTTGCACAGCAACAGGCTGCACCCCAAATTCTGGCCCATATAATTGGGAATAATTCACAATACAATCTAGGTGAAAGAACTTAGGTGCCTTGCTCAACCCCCCACTGCAGAAACAACTCAAAACATCTGCTGTGCTGATGCTTACTTGATAGAGTCATCTCATACTTTCATACCAACAAATATATTAGGAAATCGTGACTCTGTGAGATTTTCACAACTATTGACTTTTTTTTTTCAGGGAAGGATTCACTCTGAGCTAACATCTGTTGCCCATCTTCCTCTTTTTTTGTTTTCTTCTCCTCAAAGCCCCAGGGCGTGGTTGTGTATTCTAGTTTTTAGTCCTTCCAGTTCTCTATGTGAGCCCCCTCCACAGCAAGGCAACTGACAGACCGGTGGTGTGGTTCCATGACCAGGAAACGAACCCAGGCCGTGAGGGTGAGAGCGCCAAACTTTTTGTTTGATGTTTGATGTTCTAACCACTAGAACATCAGGGCTGGCTCTTAACTTTTTAAATTCTCAAGGTATTCCTATGAAGAAAGCATTAATAGGCCCATTTTAAACATGAGACACTGGGAGATTAAGTAGTTCAATCAAGTTCACACAGATAGAATAGAAGAAAGAACATGCATTTTGCAATTAAATCCTTGCTTTTCCACTCACCTTTTGTAAGTTACCTAAACTCTGTGAGATTAAATTTGTCATCTACGGAATGGGGAGAATACTGCTTGTCACAGATGGTCATTGTGAGGATTTATGCAATCATGTATGTTCAAATGCCCAATACAATACCCGCTATTTATTACATACTCACTAAATTGTGGTCCTCTTTTCCTTTTCCTGTCTCCCTCAAGCGCTCATTGCCTATCTTGGGAAAGACAGTGAATTGCATGGATATCTCTGAAACAAGATAATATAGTTCTTCAAACTCTAACTTACTCAAAGCTAATCATTTATACCAGGGCTCTTGTTGTTGTTGTTTTGCGAGCATGTTAGATGTTGAAAATCTTTAGGAGATGCATACATTTCTTAGAGAGACTCCACCGTTCACTACTGTCCTGCATCTTGGCAGACTCATACATTCACGTTACCCTCCTAGCCCCTACAAGGTTTGAAATTCCAGCCTCCGCAATGAATGTATCCTATGATTCTGCCACTTCAATGACTTCCTAACAAAACTGGTTTGTGCACAATGGTCTAATTTTATTTTAAAATTCTGGAGAGTGACACAAACAGGAGTTGGGAGACTGACACAAAGAATCCATAAGTTCTGATGGCCAAATCAAAGTTGTTTTCCCTACTTCCCCAGTAAATGTGGTCACATTAGCTACATGCAAACGCCAGAGCTCAGCAGTAATTCATAACTGTCAATATACCAAGAATCCTTAAAAAAGGGGCAGTGGGATGGGAAGGGCTTACATTTACATCAAGGTAACCTAATTTTCAAAGTATTGCTAAAAAAGTATCTCTGAGTTGTATGTGACGTCTTTTTTTTTTTCTTTACTCTCGAGTGACTTCAAAATAACTATTGTAATTTGAGACGTGGACCATGTAAAATGGACCGAATGATAAGATAATGGGCAAAAGCATTTCCAAAATGAGACCAGCTGTCGACCTTGTCTTTGGAAGGGAGTTCTGGCAGACTTCCATTGGCCCCCAGCCTAGCCTGGTTTCAAACTGATTAGCAAACATTCTAGTCAATCAAACCTGTCCCAAATTAAGTTGTTAGTCAAAAGAAAGGAGCAGTATGATTTGCATTACAAAGCTCTCAGGACTCTGATAGATGAGATGTGACTTCCCTGAGGCTCCTTCATATCGAGTAGAAATAAGGCTTCTCTTCTTTCTAAATCAAGAGGGAAGAACGAGTAAGCCCAGAGCCTTTTACATACTAAAGAATGGACTAGAATTGAGTGTTCTGATGTTTCTACATTTGTAGCAGATGCAAGCGAATAGTTTTACACAAAGTGTATTTCTACCTTCAAAGTCATCTTGGCCCATATGCAGAAATGCTTGCAAATCTCCACTTTGTTCTAGAAATAGATATCTGTTCTATTCTGAGACAGGACTACCGTCTTGGTTATTGGCTAATCAATTGACTTTAGGCTTTCATTATATTTTATAATGCCTCACGAATTATGATGTGACCTGGCATACATTCCAATCTGCAGGACAACAAAGCTGAAATAAAATTCTCCAGTTATCTGGAGATTTTATGAAAATTGAATTTTATTCCAGGTTATTGCCTGAAAGGATGTTATTACCAGAGTAGTAAACTAAATCATGGCCTTAGAGCACAGAGCAAACTTTATCTTCAGGATAGGTCTAAGAAACCATCTAGTCCAAAGTTGTGGTTTTGGAGCTCAAGACATTGTGGCTCAGAGACATTAAGTGATCCTCCTAAGGTCACACTGCAAAGTAGTACCAGAGCTTGAATTAAAATGTAGGTTTTCTGATTCTTAGCCAAATGCTTTTCCTGTGTAAGAGTGATAATTTTGTGTCCTCAGGAAGCCTAAAGTACTGTCCCAGAGTGATTTAACAGGATCTGGCTCCTTAGGAATCGTTTAGTAATATAGATATAAGCTGGTTTTTAATGTGTCTAAAATTGACTGTGTGACCGTGTGTATAAAACGTTAAACCAGAAGACAGATGTGATGTGAAGCTGGCAACCAGCCATGTCCTGCTATATACATCCCTGCTAGGAGACAATATAATTTCCACCTTACCTACTTTAGGATAATATGAGTAGCTTGTAAATATTCAAATCCTAAAGTGCTGGCTGCATTCCAGGGCCAGCTATGTCAGGGTGCTTACAAGCTTAGGAGCTCTTTAAGCTACAAAACCCTCAAACGATAGGAGTGGAGGAGAGAGAAAGAAAAGAATCAAATTCCTAATTACTGTAAACCAAAGAGAAATTTCCATCCTCAGCATTCTGTAGGGTAGGAAAAAAACTTTTCCTCTACCCTCTTACGTTCGGTATCTGGGACCTGTGAATTAAACTGACACAAGACAGGCTAACAGAAGAAAAATGCATACAAATTTAACTGATGTTTTTAATTTTATATGCATGGAGGCTATTCAGAAAAGAAGTGACAACCTAAATAAACGGTTAGACTTGGAAGCTTATATACTATTTTAATAAAGGATGATAAACTATGGAGAAACGATTAGACAAAGGAAAGCAGAGATTGGGCTTCTAGGGGCAGTAAATTGTGGGAGGAAAACTATATGGGGAAACTAATGGAAGATAAGGGCTATTTTAGTTTGTTTAGGCATACTTTTGGTGCCAACTTTCCATCATCTTCATGGCCATAAAATTTCCCCCCAAAAGGAGATTTATGGCAGTCCACATTTGTCAGAATTTTCTACATTTAGTCAGATAAGGGAAGCTCTGAGAAGGCTTCTTTCTGCATCTGTTGATTCCCAATCACCTTCACCACAAAATAATCCATGAGCCAGCCCTGACAGCCTAGTGGTTAAAGTTTGGTGCTCTCACCACTTCAGTGGCCAAGGTTGGTTTCACAGAACCACACCACCCCTCTGTCCGTTGCCATGCTGTGGCAGCAACTCACACAGAAGAACTAGAAGGACTTACAACTAGGATATACAACCATGCATTGGGGCTTTGGGGAGGAAAAAGAAAAAAAAAAGAGGAAGATTGGCAACAGATGTTAACTCAGGATGAATCCTTCTGTCTAAAAAAAAAAGAAGAAAATCAGGCCTGGCATGTTGGTGTAGTGGTTGAGTTCACACTCTCCGCTTTGGTGGCCCGAGGTCCACAGGTTTAGATCTGAGGTGCAGACCTAGCACTGCTCATCAAGCCACACTGTGGCAGCATCCCACATAAAAGAGAGGAAGACTGGCACTGATGTTAGCTCAGCTACAATCTTCCTCAAGTGAAAAGAGGAAGATGGCAACAGATGTTAGCTCAGGGCGAATCTTTCTCTGCAAAAACAAAAATAAAAATAAATCCGTATGCTAATGTGGCATATTTTGGAGTGGCATATTCTGATCCCTTTCAATTCAATGGGAAATGGGAAAGGCCATCCCAAGCCATTTTATACAGAGAAAGAATCTAGTTGATAGGAGGATAAGAGATTTCACACGATTCTAAAACTTAATTGCTGGAAGATGGCTTAGAGACCATCATGCACAGCTCACTGTTTTTACAGGTGAGCAAAGTAAGGCTGCCAGGGCTTCCCCCGAGGTCTTTAGCTAATGGATAAGGAGCTTAAGGAGGTCTCCTGACCTTCAGTCCAACTCAACATTTCAATAAGTTCAATTAATCAATCAGAGATTTGCTGGAAGATGTGCCCTACAATGTCACCCAGGAGATGTGGTCTTCATCCTTGACACAGTCCACATCAGTACAAACACAACAGCTGCAGCTCTTTCTTGAAAGCGTCCGTATCTCTCGTACTAAGTGGTGTATGAAAGGTCCTTCTCAAATCAGATATAATCTAATATACGCACTCAATAAATTTGAGACCAAAAACACTGTAAGGAAAAAAATAGATCTTAGTATTCCTTTTCCATCAATCCTACAAAAGTTACAACTTTAAAATTATTCAATGTACAAAAAAAGTGTGCCTATTCCCTAACCAATGTCCATGGATTATTTTCAATAGCAACCTGAACATAGAGACCCCACATCCCAATACATATATTTTGATACAATTGCTCCTTTCCTTTGAGAAGTTCCAAAGTGCTATCTGGATAGAATGAAGCTCATAAAACAGAAAGGAAAGAATATTTGTGGTTTGGAGATTCTCCTACAGCTGGTCTCAAACATCAAGGCCTGTTTCAGAGATTCTTTAAAAATGTATGTCTAGAATAATCCTTTACTCTTTGAATTTAAAACTTTAAGTTTTAAGACTATGCTAAACATGAGAAAGACAGGACTAGACCTTGACACTTATTAACACTTCACAGCACAGTTCCATTTTTGGAATTCTGGAATAGCTCCTGTGGACCTCACCAAAATAGGACAGACACACAAATAAGCATTTGAAGATACAAAGTTAAATGGGCGGTACAGAGCATTCAGTGTGGAGGAAACGACACAAGCATATGCATAGAAATGCAAAATTATTAGGTATGTTCCAGGAAATTGTTTCTGGAAATATGTTCCAGGTGAGCAAATCCCACTGCCAGTTTTAGCTCTGGAGTCCAGCAGATCTGAGTCTGAAGCAGCCTTCTGCCTTCTATCAGAAAATGTACCCTTCTCTCCCTCAATTTCTCTTTTATAGAATAGGAATAAGAATAGAATTTACAGTGTTCTGGCAAAGATGAAATGAAAGAAATGAATATAAAGTTCTTGGCACAGTTCCTGGCAAAGAATGAGATAAACAAACACAAGTAATTATAACAATAATTATTATTAGTTACTACTAATAATATAGTTTATATGGAGAGTTTAGCTAGAGAAATAAAGAGGATGTGAGTTAGTAAGTGGTCAGGTCCAATCACGGAACTATCATTTCTAATGCATACGATCAAATCTACTGAAATCTCAAGTAGACATTAGAAAAATGCTCAGAAGTCCAAGAATGTTCAAAGAAAAATCACTTGCACCCATCATTAGTTCATCATTATGGGCCCTTAATGCAGGCTCTCTCCTCCTTTGGAGACGTGCTACCTGTGAGAAGAGAAGGAGCCACTTGCCTTATGGGAAAACATGCTTTGGATTAGTGCTCAGGGGAGGCACTGAATGCTAATAAATTTTGCTTCGTGCTCATTAAAGTGAAAAGCCAACTGTGCTATCTTGGATCCATTTCTGATATGGCAGATACCTACCAAAATTACAATCATCATGAAAGCTTTTCAAAGAACATACGCAACAAAGGCAGTGAACTACTCTGCATGTCTCCTCAGTGAAAATGACCTGTGCGTCTCCTAAGTAAAAATGTCATTTTGAGGGCTTCTTGAATGCAGAAAATTCTCCTAAGGAGCAAGAGAAGCCCAATAGTTTGATTGGTAGTTACATCAACTTTTATCGATTGTGCGTGGTTACCAATAATTCTTAGCAAACGTGTTTAATTCATATGAGGTAATATTCAACTTTTTTTATGAAGTTGTTCTTTGTATGTCTTTTTCTAGATCCTAGAACAGGCTCTTCAGAGGCAGCACAACCATGATTTGTGCTTCTCCACATACCAAAAGTAGTCATCATAGAGATCAACGTACACACAACAAATGTTGGTTGAATACATTGCACCTTTATCCTAAGTTGCACCATTATAAATTGCACTGTGCAATAAATTGCACAGTGAAATACCCATCCTAGTCATAATACTCTCTCTGCAGGGTACCTTGCACAGAGGGAATCTAAGAATTATTGACATCGATGAAAGACCTTGGAGTATCAGACAGTGAAATAACCTCCAGTTACTAGCATCTTAGAAAGTCTGTACACTGAGAGAGTGTTCCAAGAGATGCATGGCAGAGGTTGCAGAAAGTGAAGCAGTAAGGTCCCTCAAACCTTGGAAATTCTACGATTAAATATTCTACCAACGCTATTTCACAAACACATATTTTAATAGTTCTTACCAGTTTCTATTTTACTCACTTTTGAAAGGTCATTTAATTTTTTTAAGTGAGCTCATTAGCGAGCAAAGTGGTCTTGAATGATTGCAGGTGGCAGTACTATCGTATTACCCTCCTAAAAGCTAAGGTGACACCAATTAAATTAAGGGTGACTGATAATTCTCCTTTATTACTACACCTGTATTCATATTTAGATACTTTTCATTAATGCTCTTGGGGTCAGTTAAAAGATAAAGGCAAACTCAACTCAGCTCATTAATAAAATTTAAAATTGAGTTTCCAGGCTCTATATGTTAATTACTCTCTGCCACCACTGAGGCATTTTAAATCTGCACAGACATGCACACAAGCAATGAAAAGAGACTGCCTAGAAATGAACTTAGATGAAGAAAAAAATAACAGACAGGATAAACAAGATCGGCAGCCCTGCCAATTCTTCCCTCCTCCCAATGGTCCTTTTAACTTATTCATGTTGGCTGATGCTGTTCTCGGGTGACCTGCTGTTGTAAATGCCTCATTGTTTGGTAACCAAAGGCAAAAGCATTCTTGTTGCTGGTGACCTGATTAAGAATTTTGAAAACAAGAGACATAGCGGGTTAATGATCTTTCTGCATGGGACCTTTGCACTTTGTAACCACTCAAGCTTTCAGAACACAAAGATGTGACCTTTCCAGTCCTCCTGCTTCCTATAATGTACGGTGCTGGTTGGTACAAGGAAAATGCCAGTCGAATCCTCCTAATTGGCTCCCAATACAAACGGAGTGATCACCACCCAAATCGTTAATCCAGACTCATTTCATTTACTCCAAATAAAGGAGCATTAACAAGTCTCTTCTATTTCAATGTCCCTTTGTGTGTGTGTGTTTGCATGTCTGTCTGTGTGCCTGTCATTTAGACATATAACCAGCTGCTACCCTGAGCCTTTTCTTGGTAAACTCTTGTTCATTTTCAGCTTTTTCCTGACACTGGCATTCCAGTTGAATGGTGATCATTAAGTTAATTTTTAATGTACTAATTTACAGCATTCTATGATTCCATGTTTTGTTTTGTTTTTTGTTTGGTGAGGAAGATTGGCCCTGAGCTAATATCTGTTGCTAATCTTCCTCTTTTTCCTTGAGGAAGATTGTCCTTGAGCTAACATCTGTGCCAATCTTCCTCCATTCCATATGTGGGATGCTGTACAGCATGGCTTGATGAGCAGTGTGTGTGTAGGTCCACACCCCGGATCCAAATCCATGAACCCCAGGCCGCCAAAGCAGAGCGTGTGAACTTAACTACCACACCACCAGGCCAGCCCCAACTATGATTCCAGTTTTTAAAAAGGTGCAGAATGCATGAAAATTTCCCTTAAGATGCTGACAACTAGTGAAAACACAACACTGATAATTTTTTATTAAACAGGAAAACTAAAGCTAGAATGAGATGGGGCTCAGTACTCTTCACACTCTCCTGAAAATTGAACACAGGGAAATCCCAGGTCATCCCAGGTCATCCAGGTCATCTACCATCTGGTCGTTTCACCTTTCGATTTTTCCCAGCCATCATTCAGGAGTGAAAATAATGTCTGTTAACAACTCTGTTCCCAGACTCCATCTACATGCCCCCCTGACCCATTACAACCCGCTAACCACTGTAGCACTGACTACAGGAGCTAAACAAAATTAATTGCCCCAGTTGTAGTGCTGTCTACTACGACTGATAGAGGCACAGAAAAGGAAATTTTACACATTTGGAGGGATGGTTAGTCTTTTGCCAAATACTGGCATCTCCTACTGAAACATCATATATAATATGTAAGTAAGAGTAGGAAATGTAGTAAGCACTGACAAATATATATTAAATTATTTACAAGCTTTATAAAAGTCTAGGAGTTCCGTTAGAGATGTGTGACTAGGGTGTGACTACTAAGTGACATGCCAACACAATGGTATGACCATAGTTGCATAAATAGCACCTCTCACCCCTCTTCCTGGAAATAACACTAGAAGCAGCAAGAAGAATTTTTAAAAATAAAAGTTCCATTTTTAGCAAAATTAGGAGAAAATAGATATAAACTGTAGACCCCAAAAGTCTGTGTAGACACTCAAAAGGGCTGATCAAGTAAGTCAATGTGAGAGGAAAGAAAAAAAAGAAGGATAGGTAGGCACAGTGTAGCTGATTTCAGACAGTGCTGGTAAAAATTACATTTCCTGAAGGCCAGAGACTCACTCTGAAGCACAAAAATTGTCTCTTTTGTTGGCAATAATGGCTTCAGGAACTGAGACTGACAGGGATGTCACCAGAAGCCTTTCCAAGCCCAGTTTGGTTCAGAGAAGGTGGGGCTATACAAAGAATAACATTGGTTAGCCAGATTTGCAGAATAATCTGTTTCCATGGTAACAGAAGAGCAAACCTGGGGTTGTTAAGTGTGTGAGATAACTTTGGCCCCTCCCCGTCCTCCATAGGAACCTCCCACAGATTATTGATCCAAAAACATTCAATTAATTCAGTTATAAATAACTACTGATTTATATTAAAACACTATAAGAAAAAATTATGGAAAAGAAAAGCAAAACTTATCCATAGATTAAAAAGTGCACAACAAAAATCATTGCCAAAGACAAGATGAAAATTTTACCCAAATATTTTGTGATGAAATAAAAAGCTTAGTGAAGCTATCACAGCAACAATAGAAGACCATGAAGCAGACATACAAGAACTCAGGAAAGAAGTAGTAAGACAATAAAAAGAGAGAAAGTGTCAGCTAGCAAAAGCCAGAAAAAAAGAAGAAAAACCAAAATGATCAAGGAAATAAAGGTAAATCTGAAAGAAGAACAGAGATGAAAAGAGGCTATAGAAAACACACTAAGAAACACAGAGGATAGAAATGAAAAAAGTAAATAAAATGAAATAAAATAAAGGAAGAGTTTTAAAAGAGTGAGAGAGAAAATGATGACTACAGATGATAAGCAAAGATCATCTGAAATACACCCAAAAAAAGGAGTATTGAAAAAAGAAAACGCCTTGAAACAGCACAGTTGCTTTAAAAACTGATTCAAGAAAACTTTTCAAAAATAAAATTAGATTCCCAAAAGGGGAAACAGTAAGAATATCCTAGAAATCTTTTTAAGAACATTAAAGAAAAAATCATTTGGCCTGTCAGGCAAAAGGATCAAGTCAGTCATAAAAAAGAGAATGTCTCATATTTTTCTACGTTCAATGTCAAAACACAGCCAAACAACACTTATAAGATATTCTAAAAGGGAAACTGAGAACCAAAGCTTTTATAGCCTGCCCAACTGCCCCTCAAATAGAGACTTCAGGCAGTTTTAAACACACAAGAACTCAGGAAATATCTTCCTTTGTGGGAAATCTACTAGGAAATGAACTTCAGCCAACCAAGCAATGAGAAGGAAAACTACAGCAAAAGAATTGTGACTAAGACAAAAATAAACACAGGAATCAGGCTAATAAAATGAATGTAAATGTCATATGCCTTGGAAATAGACAAATACACAGCTAACAAAAACTGGAAGAGGAAGGAGGAAAGAATGTAGCTCATAGAAAATCAAGGCAGCTGCATGGAGCCCTGCAGTGCGTATAGTTCACACTTCTGAGGGTACCATTCCCCTTAGACTCTGACATGAATGGCGACGCCTGGCCCTGTGTAGACACAATGGGTGCGAACAAAGGCTGAAGTCCTGAGGAGATTTACTTCATTCGCCTCTCTGTACGAGGTGGGAGTCAAAGTCTATCATTTAAAGTGACGAATCAAATTTTAGAAATATAAGCGTATTTAACAGTAAAATGGCAAATACTGAATACTAACACATGGAACATGTTTTTGATGCAATTCCAGAAGTGAAAGAGATGGAAAGAAAAAGCAGAAAGAGAAAACACCTAATTTTAACACTGGTCAAAATAGGGAACATAACAAATACTGTGTAAATGAATGGATAATTAAAAATACTATACAACGTTATTTAAAAGGCTACCATTGAGCAATTATCCAAAACTAGCTACCAGAAAAATTGTTCACAAACAAATAAATCATACCAATAGTGAAAAACTTCTGAAAATTTACAACATAAAATCTAATATAAGACATTAAAAACCAAGCATAACTATTATATCAGTAAATGTAAACGTGTTATATGAATAACATTGATATGTTATATATAAGCAAATGTTTTATATATATTTATGTGTGTATATATATAAATATATAATACATAAACAAATCATTAAAACATTGCTGAAGGACATAGAAAAGAATTTGATCAGATTTCCAGAATAGCTGTGTGAGGAACCTGGAGTACACTTCATTTCCCAGTGAAACAAACATTTAACAGACAAAGATTATAAAACACAAACATTTAAAATCTCTGGAAATTGACCTGCAGGCATACAGCAAATCAACAAGCATTTATTCAAGAAAATCTCCTATATGTTGATAAGAACAGTGGGAGGCTATAACATCTAAACCAGAAGCTGCTCCCATCCCTTCCTCAGCTACATATTATAGAATGTCGACTCTATAACTTGAGGCCAAGAAGATGGCATCCTTTTTAACACCAGTCCCACCCAAAAGGCTACGATTTCACCCCAAGAGAGGCAGGTGGCCAGTATCTCTCACCCCAGTCACCAACCCTCTAAGTACAGGAGATTAAGATGGCATCACAAATAGTGGTGAAAAGATGGGATATTTCAGTAAGTGGTATTTAGACAACTAGATAAATATATGAAAAAATAAAGTTAGATCCATTTCTCACGTTACATACCAGAATAAATTCCAAATAAAAGAAAAATTTAAATAAAAATAAAACCATAAAGGTAACATAAAATACTGTGGAAGAATTCCTCTAAAACCTGGAAATGAGTGAAGCCTTTCTAACTATTTCTGCAAACTTAGAATCCATGGAATATTAACAATTTACTACATATAGATAAAAAATGTCTATATGGCAAAAAATAATAAGCAAAATTAAAAGACATGACAAATTAGGGGGAAATATTTTATCACAAAGAGTTAATCTTTCTAATATATAGGAAGTTCTTAAAAATTAATAAGGGAAAGATTAATAACAATAAAGAGAAGGGTCCAAAGATACAAACAGAGAATTCTCAGAAAAATTCAAATGACTCTTTGACAGATGTCAACCTCGGTTATAAAACAAAAAATGCAAATTAAATTACCCTGAAATACCATTTTTCACCTATTAGATTGGCAAAAACTCAAAGCTTTATGACATATGCCATCCATGGGGCTGTGGAGTGTAAAATTTTACTATCCCTAAGGAAGGCAAATAGTATGTATCAAAGTTACAAATACGCATGATCTTCGACAAAGCAATTCCACTCTCAGGTTTACACAACAGATACAGTTATTGAATGTGTGCAAAATAACGTATGTCTAACTGTATTTGTTGAATCATTATTAGCAAAGGATTAGGAATTAACCTAATCATTTTTCAATAGGGGACTCGTTAAGTAAATTATAGTGTAAACCATTCTATGGAATGCTGTGCAGTCATAAAAAATTTCATGAATTCTACATACTGACTGATACGGAATATTGTTTAGAGAAAAAGCAAGGTCTAGAGCAGTGCGTTTAATATACTACCTTCTATGTAAAAACTGGGAACCTAAGGGTCTACATTTGATTTAGAAACTCTTGAAGGATGCACAAGGAACTAATAATATCCTAATGATTGTGGGCTGTGGGAACTGGATGTGGGACAAGTGCAAGATTAGGACAAAGACTTTTCAATGTATACTTCTAAATTCTTGTATATTTAATCATGTACACTAACTTCCTACTAAAATCAAATTTTAAAATAAAAAAATTAAGATGATATGGGTCAAATAAGTAATTCTCCACTCCTTCCTGTTAAACTCTCTAGAAAAATATACCCACAGGAAACAATTGCAAAAAAATAAAATAAAATAAAAAGCAACATTTATTACTAGCTGAGTGAGATTTTGGCCCCAAACTCCACAGGCTGAACCACCTGGAGGATTCTTTCAGCCTTGTCTAGAGACCTAAATGGACTCCATCCTCTTGCAAGTGAATCTGAATCTCAGTTACATACCCAGGGCCAGAGAAAGAGAAAGCAATGAGAGAACAGGAATAACAATTTCTCCAAAGACCAGGGCTAATCTAGCCTTCTCCTGTCAAGCAGCAGCAGAGGGCCAGGCTGCCACACAGCTAAGGAGGGCACAGGCATTGGCCCCTGAAACCCTCCTCTGCCTCCTAGAAATGTCTGAAGGGAAGTAAATGTCTGTTCAGTGATCTTGTGGTTAGAATGAGCAGAGAGACCACACACAGTGATTTTCACCCCTTCAAGGCCCCACCTCTAGAAAATGTGAACCAATTATTATCACAAAACTGGAACACTGTGCCTTGTTTTAGGGAAATGACTTTTTTGCCCTTTCAACACTCAGAGACAAGAGGTTGGGGCAAGAGGCCTGTGCTCCCTGGAGAGGCTAACTGGATGCTTTCCAAGGATAGGTTCAGGAGTTTATCAGCTACAGAAGACATGGTTTAATGCTTTCCCTCAATAAATATTTACACATACATAATCTACATGAATTGAATCTACAATGTGCATCATTTCTTGTAACTTGAAAAAAGTCTAAGATTAACCCAAGCAGAAATGTAATTACAGATAATACAATACGCACAGTCACAGTTTAAATTTCAAATGGAACATTTTTGCATGCTAGGGTAGACACAGAGGCTGTTTGCTATAGGGTCCCTGGACACAAGTCTATTCAATCATTTGCATACTGTTAAATGACACTTTTCTAGTGAAACTAGAAGGTATTAAGCCTATATCCGCGTGTTTTCTAATCTATTCGATCAATATTGCTGTGAGAGGTTCAGAGATTAACTATTTCCATGTATGGCTCTTTGAACTTGTTCACAATTCACATGAACAAGAAATTTAAATGTAGGGTAATAATTTATATAATGTAAAACTCAGTTACCTAAAGTCTTTGGAATATGAGAATTCTGGACAGCCAAAAATTCTAGATAATTGAGTCAGTCATCATGAATATTACATTATATCTATATATGTTACTATGTAGATATAATCTCTATTATATATACACACACATAGTAGACATAACAAGGCCTACTCAAGTATGTGGGGTTATTTGCATTGCTCAGCTTTTTCATCTTGTTCACGGTTTCTCTCCCTCCATTGCTGTCAGAGCCCCCATGTAGCAGCTTTTCTCTCTATTTCTAATTTTCTCATTTTACATCTACTGCAGGTTTAGAAATCATATACTGAAGCTTCTTTAAATAGTATATAACCCAAGATTAGGCTTTGAAATATGGGCTAAGGACATCGCTTGATGCCAGGGCACGAGATTTTAATGCAGGCACTTAGAGCTATCCACTTTGGCTGTGGATACAAGACTCTGTGCTTACTGTTCTGGGCTACATCTAATAGAGGAATGTGCTGATATATAGGTTTGGGCTAGATTAGGCATCACTTTATAAGAAATGTCTACCCTATTTTATTTATGCCTCGCTTTTTTATAAAAAGGAACTGTATTAAAAGGCATATAAAATCACAAGATAAAATAATTTTTTTAAAAAAGTAAAGAACAAATGAGGTGAAGTACAAGGCAAAAGGAAAGAAAAAGCAGAGTCAGGTGTAGGACTCATCACGCAATGCATGCCAACCAGTCCTCTCTATTTGCTGGAGATGAGGAACAAATTTGGTTTTGTGCTCTGTGGTCTGACCAAAGAAGGTAACAAAATTCATATTGTCCACCTAGTGTAAATAAAACAATTGCTTCGATAAAGCACAAGTTTTTCCAATAGTGAGTCCAGAAAGCAATTTTCCCTTAGTTCCTCATCAAGAAGTCACCGTGAAATGTAAAAATAGCATCCTCAACAACTTTACAAGAGACACAAAGATGAATTTCACTGGACTGTTTTTATAAAATTCTGCAATGTGAGTCAACAGCACAACACAATGGGAAAAGTTCTATGGGGAAAAGGTTCCAGCTCACCGAAAACACATAAAATGACTTATTCCAAAATACAACCGCAGCTGACTGTCTGTGGCTGCTCCTGGTGGCCCGATGGCAGTGGTGACAGTGTGAGGTACACACTTGGTCAGTTCTCAGTGAACAGTGTGAGGCTACTTAGCACCTGAAGGGTGCTTGACAGGCCCTCCTAGGTCCCACCAGTCTGTCCCTGTTCCTCAGCACACCAGGCAAGTGTTGATTTAAGCCAAGGAAACACAGTGGGGAACTTCATTGTTATTCCAAATATCCACTTAAAATACAGTTGCTCACTATGGGCTTTAGAACAAGGGAAGTAGAGACAAATTAATCAAAAGAAACAATTCATTAAAGACATTACTGTCAGTGTCAGTGGTCAACGCATGAAGCAACCTGGAGGAAGTACCAGCATATTGCTAAAGGCAGGATCCAACACAAAGAGGGGGAAAGGGAAAGAAACTTCAACATATGAATACAGTACCACTCTTTTTTGCCTGGGAAAGCAAGCCAAAATGTCAACGCTGACTCCTTAACTTAACTTCCTATATAAACAAACAGCAATAGCATTTCCCCGAAGGAAAGAGGAGCAAATTGTTCGTAATGAGGTAAGATTTGGAATTAAAAACACAAACAGTGGTGTGCTTGAACAAAGCAAGATTATCTAGTGCAAACACTGGATCAATTGTCAGTTGAGTGAAAAGATAACCACATCTCCAATGCCCAGGGGCCTGGAAGGCTGGCTATTACAGGGAAAGTTTTCATGCATCCATTTTCCTATGTGTCAGAAAAGGGAACAGTTTAACCTTGACACCAAGAGCTCTCTACACACAAATGCTTAAAAGTACCTTGGCACTCAATTGGAGTAGGTCTGAACCTCCTGGAAAGATGGATGACTTTCAACTATTAAATTAATTTTCAACTATATACCCAAAAGGTGGCTATTAAAAATTCATTGAGCTTAGCAGTTCTAGAGAAAGAATGCCAGACATACAGCTCTCAGAATGTAAACCACTAAAATACAGAGACTAAATCTGTGTAAACCACTTTGTTCAGCACCAAAACCATGTCAATGAGTAACAGGGTACAGCAGTCTCCCCTTATCCACAGTTTCGTTCTCTATGGTTTCAGTTATCTGCCGTCAACTGTAGTCCAAAACTGTTAAATGGAAAATTCCAGAAATAAACAATTCATAAGTTTTAAATTGGGCACCATCTGGGTAGCATAATGAAAGATCATACTGTCCCACTCCATCCAGCCCGGGACCTGAATTATCCCTTTGTCTGCATATCCATGCTGTATACTCTCTCCACCCCATCACTTAGTAGCTGTCTCCATCATCAGATTGACTGTCACAGTATCGCAGTGCTTGTGTTCAAGTATTTTACTTAATAATGGCCCCAAAGCACAAGAGTAGTGATACTGGCAATTCAGATATGCCATAGAAAAGCCATAAAGTGTGTCCTTTAGGTGAAAATCTAAAAGTTTTCGACTTAATAAGGAAAGGAAACAATCATATACTGAGGTTGCTAAGATCTATGGTAAGAACGAATCTTCTATCCATGAAATTGTGAAGAAGAAAAAAGAAATTCATGCTAGTTTTGCCCTCACACCTTAAACTGCAAAAGTTATGGCCACAGTGAGTGATAAGTGCTTAGTTAAAATAGAAAAGGCATCAAATTTGTGGGTGGAAGACAGAAAGTCAATAATAGCCTAATGCTACATCATAATAGCTACATCATTCACCTCACTTCATCTCATCACGTAGGCATTGTATCATCTCATCACGTAGGCATAGTATCATCTCGTCACGTAGGCATTGTATCATCTCACATCATTTCCAGAAGAAGAAGGGCGTGTACAGTATAACAAGATATTTTGAGAGAGAGAGACCACATTCACATAGCTTTTATTAGAGTATACTTTTATAATTGTTCTATTGTATGATTAGTTGTGGTTGTTAATCTCTTACTGTGCCTAATTTATAAATTAAACTTTAGCACATGTATGTATACATACACCTATGTATGTACAGGAAAAAAATGCAGTATATATAGGGCTGGGTACTATCCGTGGTTTCCAACATCCACTGGGGGTCTCGAAGCATACACCCCATGGAAGGGGGAAGGGAGGGATTCTGTACTTTTTGATGAAAATACTAAGGAACTAGGGCTCTTGATTAGAAGAGGCACTTACCCAACTCAAACCAGCTACCCCAGAAAAGGAAGTGGCAGCTCCCTTAACCAAGCTTGAGGAAGACTGTGGGCAGAGCTGGACCCCCAGCTAGGGCCAGGGCCGGAAAAGGGGCCAGGACTCCCTATCTCTAGGTCTTTCCTTCCCGCTTTCTTGATGGGTTGGCTGTATCTTCTCCAAACCTGAAACCCACTTCTTCCCCTGAGCAGGAAACATAAATCCTGTGGCTTTCTGCTGGCATCTTTCTAAGCTGGGATGAAACAGTTCTCTTCATTTACTTCCTTCTGGGATTGGTCCAACTGAATCACTTGCCTACTCCTGGACCACTCCTGTAGCCAGGGGTGTGGTGTTCTGTCACTGGTCCAGGTTGGGTCATGTGCCTACCCTTAAAGTGAGGGACAAAGATTTATGATTGGAATAGGCAAAGAGAAGTAATTCCTGCAAAAGAAAGAATGCACTGAATACAGAAATTGGGAGAAGTAATGAATCAAATAAACCACTCATAGGAAACTTAGCTTATTTGGCTCTACTGACCATTATGGTCACTTTGGGCCATGCAAAAGTTGCCTACAGCACATAGAATTGCTTCACAACACTAGACACATGATCTCATTAAGGCCATTAAGGTCTCAGTAATCTTTATTTATGCCCTGCCTCAGAGCAGCACAGACTTAAGGCTGATTTCAATGTTACATAACTAACAGCTAGAGTCACGCTAATGTATTCTGATGATAATAGAAGCCAATATTCCAGAAAAAAAACATCAAAACTCATTCAAAGAAGTACAGTTGTGTTAAGAGAACATGGCATACCCAGAAGAGATTACCGTGTGGCTCAGCAGGAGTACTTGAGAGCCCCATGAGTTAAGAGGCAAGAACGGCTTTTCTATAAGATATCATGTGGATGGAATTGGATATATCGAAGGTACATTAAAACAGACCTCTTCTTATACCAATAAATTGAACCGGCTATTCTGAAAAGACGTGACTGCAAAACACATAGAAATAGCAAATAAAATACAGCAAACATCCATTTAAATGCACATTTGCGTTTCCAAGAGAGTAAGAGAAATATCCAAGGGGAAACAACCATAAGACAAAGCAGAAAACCCGCATGGTCAATGAATACAAAACCACGACTGCTCCAGGAACATCTGCCAACCCCAAGACTCTAGAAACTAGGATCTCAAGGCTGTGCAGGAGACAGAAGACAAGGCTTTGGGCCCCTGCAAGGTAGAGAGTTGAAAGCGAGACCCCTACATAAATTCCAAACTCATGAATCAGGAAACAAAAGCTTCTCATGAAAGGAAAGAGATGAAAGAGCAACTTATCCATCTCAGTCTGAGTCCTGAGAAAGGAAAAAATCCCCCTTGAGAATGAAAAAACACAGTCCTACCCTGAAATAGCTTTAGATTTTGGATTTATACTTCGGTGGGGTATAAGAAAACCTAAGCCAAGAAAGAAACGTAAAGAAATCCCAGGTAGAGAATGTTTTGGAACACTAGGCTGAAACAAACATAAAACTTCTCTTAAGTGGCATACTCACAACCAGGGCCTCACAGACTTCCCACCGGTTAAGAATAGCTGAACAAGTACCCACAAATCAAAACTGCAAAACACATAAATTATTTGTTGATTCTGCTGACTGTGGCCCGTGTTAGCTTATTTCCTTATGCAGAAGTAGAAGGGGGTCAAGAATTTCCGAAACGCTATCAATCCAACAGGAGTCAGGAAAGGAGAGGGGAAAAGCATAAAAAACAGAGGCAAAGGAAAGCATCTAAATAGAGGAATATAATAAATCTAATTGTCAGTAAATCTAAAGGGTTTAAATCAGTCATTTAAACACAAATAGTGAGACTAGACTCAAAAACTAATCTAAACCTAGCTATCTGCAGTTTAAAAGGGCCCATCTAAAACATGATGATTTATACAAAGATCTCTTAAAATTCAACAATAAGAAAACAAGCAATCCGGGGCTGGCCCAGCGGCATAGCCGTTAAGGTCATGCACTCCACTTCAGTGACCTGGGTTCACCGGTTCAGATCCCAGGTGCGGACTTATCCACCGCTTATCAAGCCATGCTGTGGCAGGTTTCCTACATATAAAATAGAGGAAGATGGGCACAGATGTCAGCTCAGGGCCAATCTTCCTCACCAAAAAAAAAAAAGAAAGAAAACAAGCAATTCAATTAAAAAATGCACCAAAGACCTTAAAAGACACTTTACCAATGAAGATATCCAGATGGCAAATAAGTATATGAAAAGATGCTCCACATCATATGTCACCAGGGGAATGCAAATTAAAATAACAGTGAGATACAACTACACACTATTAAAATGGCCAAAATCCTGAACACTGAAAACACCAAATGCTGGCAGGGATGTGGAGCAACAGGAACTCATACATTTCTGGTAGGAATGCAAAATGGTACAGATACTTTGGAGGAGAGTTTGGTGGTTTCTTACAAAATTAAACATACTCTTACCATATGATCCAGCAATGGCACTTCTTGGTATTTACCCAAAGGCATTGAAAACTTACATCCACACAAATATTTCCACACAGATGTTTATAGTAGCTTTATTCGTAATTGCGAAAACTTGGAAGCAAGCAAGATGTCCTTCAGTAGGTAAATGGATAAATAAACTGTAGTACATCCAGATAATGGCATATTATTCATCACAACAAAGAAATGAGCTTTGAAGCCAAGAAAAGGTATGCAGAAAACTTAAATGCATATTGCTAAGTAAAGGAAGCCAGTCCAAAAAGGCTACTGCCTTTATGACATTCTGGAAAAGGCAAAACTATGGAGATGGTAAAAAAAAAAAAAAAAATCAGTGATTGCTGGGGAAACAGGGAAGTGGAGGGAATGACAAGGCAGAGCACAGAGGGTTTTTATGGCAGTGAAAATACTCTGTATGATATTATAATGACAGATATACACCATTATACTTCTGTCCAAACCCACAGAATGTACAACACCAAGAGTGAACTCGAAGGTAAACCATGAACTCTGAGTGATAATGATGTGTCAATGTAGGTTCATCCTTGGTAAAAACTGTACCATTCCAGTGAGTGATGCTGATAATGGGAGAGGCTATGCATGCATGGGGTAGGGGGTATATGGGAAATCTCTATGCCTTCTTCTTAATTTTATTGTAAACTTCAAATCGTTCTAAAAAAATAAAGACTTTTTAAAAATATGATGATAAAAAAAGATTGACATTAATGATAAAAAAAGATTGACATTAAAAGATAGAAAAGAAATCACCAAGCTAATATTGATATTAACCAAAAGAAAACTGACATAACAATCTTAACATCTGATAAAATAGATTTAAGGCTAAAAGCATTATGAGAGATAAAAATGGATACTAATTAATTCTAAAAGCTCCAATTCACCAAAAAGACATAACAAGTATAAATTATATGCATCTAAAAGTACAGCTCCAAAATATGGAAAACAAAACTTGACAGAATTAAAAGTGGGTGTATCCAACCATCATAACATTAAATTTTAACATCTCTTAGTAATTGATAAATCAAATAAAAAAAATTTAATAAGAATGCAGAAGGATTGGATAATATAATTAATAAAACTGAACATATATAAGACCTTGCACCAACAATTAGTAATACAGATTCTAATTACATATTCTAATACAGATTAGAAAGTAGAAAAAGGCTTTGTTATATGGGTATAGACATTCAGTTTTTCAAGATGAAAAAGTTCTAGAGCTTGAGCTTTGTTGCACAACGTGCATAGCGTAACACTACCACACTGTACACTTAAAAATCATTAAGACGATAAATTTTATGTCATGTACTTTTCAACTCAGTAAAAAAAATAACAATAATGATTGAAGTATCCATGGTAAGAAGGAAAGGGAAAAAACAGAGTAAATCTAAGAAATGGGAAGGAAGGAAATAAAACTAAGAGCAAAAATTAAATTGGGGGAAAAGATTCAGTGGAAAGTATCAACAAAACGCAATGTTGTTTCTTTGAAAAGATTAATAAAATGATCAATCCTCTGTAAGATGGGTCAAGGAAAAAAAAGAATGGACAAATGAACAATAGTAGGAATGAAACAGGAGATATACCTGTAGATATAGCAGAGATTTACAAGATTATAATATGATAAGTAACTTTACACTAGTAAAATTGAAAATATGGATGAAGTGGATAATTTCCTACAAAAGTACAATACTAAAGAATAAGCTAAAAGCTCGAATGGTACAATAGCTTTTGCAGAAATTTAATTGGTAATTAAAAATAGATGTCACCATTACCCTCCCAGACCAAAATTTAAATCAATAAACAACACACTGAGCTCAAATAGTTTTATAGGTAAATTCCACACTTCAATCCTACTCAAGCTGGCCTAGAGGATAGAAACAATGCAGAGAAGACCTTAGACTTTTTTTTTTTTTAAAGATTTTATTTTTTCCTTTTTCTCCCCAAAGCCCCCCAGTACATAGTTGTATATTCTTTCTTGTGGGTCCTTCTAGTTGTGGCATGTGGGACGCTGCCTCAGCGTGGTTTAATGAGCAGTGCCATATCCGCGCCCAGAATTCGAACCAACGAAACACTGGGCCGCCTGCAGCAGAGTGCGCGAACTTAACCACTCGGCCACGGGGCCAGCCCCAAGACCATAGACTTTTGAAGGCTAAAAAGTATAAACCAAGTATTCCATAGGTAACCAAATTGTCATTCTTACGTGAACACAAAAAGGAATTCTCAAAGATGCAAGAACTTATGACATATTATCATTTGTATAACCTTACAGAAAATCTAATCTCCAATTCAAATAAAGTCCAAACTAAGATCAAATTATTAATAATTATAATACCTATCATCTATTGAGCACCTAATCTCTACCAGGATTTTTACTAAACACTTGATAAATGTTACTTCTGTCTATCCTTCAACAAACATGTAAGTTAGCTATTTTATCCACTTTACAGATGAGAAATATGAGAGTCAGGTTAAGCAATTTGCAAAACATCACACAGCTAGAACTGGCATTTGATCCTGGATCTTACTGATCCTTTGACTTGAAGTTCATGCTGAAATGTGTTGGGTTGACCAGCAGACAAGTCTTCAACTCAGCACAGAGCACAAACACTGTGGCATATTTTCCTTCTGGCAAAGGAGCCAGACCACAAAATATTCAGCCCTTTCATCCTCCCTTCTGATGGCTCACATCCTCAAAAGTTCATCAAATCTTAGCAAAATATCATGTATACAAGAAGCATTCAATCCACATTTTTAATAAAAATAGAGCAGGTTTTAAGAGAACTACAGCAGTAGTAGCTGAAGTTCGAACTCTATTTCATACTTGAAGGTTTCCATCTTCTACCACCCCCGTCTACCTCCCTGCCCTTTGCTGCTCATTTCTCTGATGTAGTGACGGCTTTCTTTCTTCCATTCCGACTCAAAGTGAGAGGATAGAACAGGAAAGGGTGGAAATCACAGAGGACTGGTAAGATGTGGTAAATGGAGCCAGGAAGAGCTTTGACCCATTTTGCATAGAGCCAGACCTGATTCTAAAGTGCTGCTTTTCTGTGTTGGATCTTTCTCATTCCTCCTTTTCTTTCATTCTTGTTATCTCTACCAGTCGCCTGCTCTACCTTGAAACACTGTCTCTAACATCCCCTAAAACAAAGGAGTAACTCAAGCCCTGGAAGGTCAGGAGACCAGTGACAGATATTCGAATTGTTTGACCTTACACCAATTCTTGAAAATTCCATCACCTTCAACACCGAATCTATATACATACAGAAAAATTCATCCACACGCCACCACAAAAGCAGCAGCACCCCTTGCCATGGATCTTGGGAATCCCCTCCTTTTTCCTAAGACACAAATGATCACCAGGCCTGTTTTGTCAGGAATGACACTGTGTTGTGTAGGAATCATAGCTGGTGGGGCTGGGTGCATTATGGTAAATAAGGGATGAAAGTGGGAGATATTTCCTATTTCCAATTGTATGTTCTTTATTCTCCAAAGTCTGACTTCACCCCTCTCAGTTCATATTTTTGTACAAAATCTCACTACATCATTAGTGGAGTTACTCACTGTATTGGCAATGTCATAATTCCATTGACTTTAACCCAATTAAACATGAACTTGTCAAAAAAAAATTGGAGAAAACGGGCTTCCGCAAAGAATTTACCATGCCTTCAGTGTGTGCGGCACCGGTTTTATTTCAGACATAATGTATTTAAGAATAGAGTCTATAAAGCTGTGTTGCATCTACACATCTCATATAGATTTACTTCCTGAGCCCGATTTGCTACTGTTTTTTTCCTTTGTGGGTGTCATTGCAGAATTAATGTTTTTGTCATCACAGAATTGTAGTTCAGCACTGAATCAAAACTTCAATCTTATTCTATCACATTTCAAAGTCTGTACATGCTTAGAGCCCCTTTTGAAGGTCATTAAACATCATAGGGTGAGTCATGATTACATTTGCTTGAACACCCGGGATGCGGAAATCACAACACTCTGATTGACCTTGGCTGTATTGTAAGGAGACTGTGTCAGTAACCACAGTTTATTGGCATTGAGTTCTTAGGTGACTGGTTGCACAGAACTTCACTTACATTACTAAATAAAAACTGACTTGGGGCCTTGAGTGTGATGGTAGTTGGGCTGACAGCAGTGCTGTAGGAATAAGGACTGATTCCGAGAGCGAGCCTATAAAGAGCAAAGTGGTGAATGTGTTTTCAATCACACAATTTCTACAACAGGTCAACCGTAATTCTCATGCAGCTAACCCAGCCCTGAAGTGAATACTGAGTAAGGGCAACCATATCTTTATTCCAAATCACCTGAATTCAATGAGTTTTATGAATATGCTATTTTATTCCATCAAATAAATTCTACTCCTTGATTCCTTAAAACAGCTTCTGCAGTACTTAGTAGGTAAAACTATAAATTTGCATAATTATTTCATTTGAAGTTATTAAACTAAGGCCGTATAATTGATTAAAATGATTTCATTGAACTTTAATCATTAAATGAATAGTAATACTTTTCTCCTCAAAAAAAGTACCAATTTCCTGGAAATGTACTTCATGGCTTTATTTCCTTTGCTAATTGATCCTGGTCATTTAATTCAATAACTTTTATAAAGTTAAAATTCTAGGGATTTAATTGACTTTTGCTTAACTTCCAATTAGGTCTAATTTGTTTCTATTCTGTCTCATTAAATCCAATTATGGTTGCACTAATCGTAATTACTCCCAATAGTTCATTTCCTTTAAAATAAGGACTCTGTCCTCTGTTACTTTCAAGTAATTTTTCATCAGGGTTAGATAGGGCTCTTAATTATATTAATACAAATGGCTTCCTGCATGCATCCATAAGTTTGCATTTGGTACTTAGGCCACCCCCAGCAACTCAGCAAAGCTAGCAAGCCCCTAGATACGGTGTGGTAGCTATGTAGGTAGGTTCCCAGGAGCCATCATTAATATCAATTCTAATTGGTAGAGAATCACTTGGTTTCACATTTCATTACTCTAGTTATAGAAACTTATAAAAAACACAGAATTTGAATAAAAGGGAGGGAAGGGCAATATGAAAAATGTTCACACACATTTGGAAGAGATGGTACTTTCTCAAAAATGATGCGTTCCTATAGCAGGTTCATTTTGCACTTTGTTTTTTAACTATCTATTTCCATTTTGATAAACTATTATAAAGACTCAGAAGGGAATGCCTATAACAAAATTTTTTTAAAAAAGACAATCTGGGTTTTCCTTAAAGACTGTATTAAAGACATTACTAAGTTTTCTTAGAAGAAGTAAAGAGCATGAAGGTATTTTTGCATGATCAAAAACAGAGAGAAAAAAATGGAACAATAAATGTTTCAAGTGGGAAAAAATGGAATAATTTTTTTTGTTTCTTACTGATATTCTATCCTGATATCAGAAAATAAGGGAAAAGACAAAGCACATTTTTCAAGAGATAGGATTTGAAACAAATGATTGTTAAAAATTATTTTGCAGAGCTAACAAAAATCTCTGTGACTTGTTTCTTCCATTTAAAAAACATAAGATACTGTATGATTCTATATATGAATTCTTGAAATAAAATTACAGCGATGGAGAACAGAAGAGTAGTTGCCAAGGGTAAGAGCTACAGGGGAAGGGGGTAGGTGTGGCTACCAGGGAACAGCGTGAGGGAACCTGATGATGATGATGATGGAAGCTTTATGTTGGTTGTGGTGATGGTGACACAAATCTACACATGTGATACAACTGTGTAGAACTAAACTACACACACACAAATGAGAGCATCTAAAACTGATGAGATCTGAATAAGCTCTGTGGATTGTACCTATGTCAATTTCTGGGATTTGATATTGTGCGATAGTGATGTAAGATGTCACCCCTGGGAGAAAATGAGTCAAGAGTAAACAAGACATCCCTATATGGCTTTTTTTTTTTTTGCAAGTTTCTGTGAATTTATAATTATTTCAAAATAAAGTTAAAAGTATGGTATGGTAAGACCCGAAATTCATCACTTTCCAAAAAGAAAAAAAAAATGAGGATTAATGGATCCGTTCAATAATGTCAAATATGCAATCAGAGCCATTTTCTGTCCTCTCACACTAGAGCTGTCATTTAGCCTCCTTCTGATATTCCCTACAGGACTTGAGCAACTCTTGTGTTCCAAAGGCCCATAACATTTGTTTGTTACTAACTCCATACTAAACAAAAAAAATGCAAAATGATAGAATAATTCTTTATAACAATGGTGAAGTAATAAAAACTATATCTCTGCCCCCAGTTCCTGGCACAGAGCTCCAAAAAAACCTCTGTAATTTCCTCAGTGGTAAGAATATTAGGAGCATCTTTTCTTCTAATATTTGATCTTTGACCCCATCCGTGACACAATGCTCCTAAATCTCTTGGACTTTCCTGGGTGAGAGCAATGTCTTTTGTACTGAGGAAGTGACTCTTGGTCATCAGAAAGACCAAGCCAGGATTAGATGCTTGGAATGTTCAGCTCCACCTCCCATTCTCCAAGAGGAGATGGAGGCTGAAAATGGACTTCATAATCGATCATGCCTACGTGATGAAGCCTTCATAAAAATCCCAATACTAGAGGGTTTGGAGAGCTTCCAATGTACCAGGAGGGTGACATACCCCAACTCCTTGGGGACAGAAGCTCCTGTGCTCGGGGAGCCTCCCAGACCTCACCCTGTGCATCTCTTCATCTAGCTGTTCATCTGTATCTATTGTCATATCTTTTATTATATAATAAACTGGTAAACATAAGTAAGTGTTTCCCTGAGTTCTGTGAGCCATTCTAGCTAATAATCAAACATGAGGAGATTGTCATAGCAACCTCCGATTAGTCAGAAGCACGGGTAACAACTCAGACTTGTGACTGGCATTTGAAGGGCGAGGGGTGGTGCAGTCTAGTGGGACTGAGCCCTTAACCTGTGGGATCTGACACTGTTTCCAGGTAGCCAGTGTCAGAATTGAGTTAAACTGTAGGATATCTCTCTGGTGTCACAGAATCACTTGGTGTGGATGAAAAAAACACATATCTGTTGTCAGAAGAGTAGTGAGTGTAATAATAATGTGAGAATAAAGGAGAAACACACAGGCGGAGTGTAGGTTTCTTTCCAATAACAATTAGTATTTTTATTTATACAGAGACAATAATGGTAAGAGATTTAAACATTTGGGGTAAAGGATAGACTCTTGATAAGGATGCAATGGCAAAATACATAGGGAAGAAGACAAAATAAAGGAAACGGAAACAAAATAGCCCAGGGTTGTGGGGAAATCATGGGACTGAGGGGCAGGAGAGCCGAGATTATATTGTGTTTCTGCCGCAAACCCGCTGAAAAACTTGAGATAATTCATTCCTTTTCCCTGAGTCTCAATCTTCTTTTCTATAAAATAGAATGAAATAGACCATCTCCTAGGTCCCAAAATACTGGCATTCTTTAACTTTATATGGAGTCTAACTGGATCCCTAATTTCAATTTTAATAAAGCTTATGTGCTGCACTGCATGCAGTATGTCTAAACATTCATGTTGGTCCTAATAAATAATTAAATCCAGCATTTGGCAGCTGGAAGCTATTGCACTCTGTTAAGTATTCTTGAAGCTTGTAGTGTATCAAAATAAAATGCTAACAACTTAGCAGATATAAAACCTATTAGCAACTGTGACTGCTGTTTTATCTCAGAAGACTTTGTGAGGATAGTGCTAAGAAGTGGATCGTGCTGCAAATTAGCCTAATTTTTCCCCCAAGATACACTAAAATGATTCCCCACTCCATTCATGGGAATTCACTGTCCTCAAGTATCCACACACCTTCCTAAAATTTGTGGTTTCTGGGCTGACGTTATTCCATTTCTTTATGCAAGTATTAATTGCATCCTCATTTGGTTATGCATCATGAATAATAGCAGCCTGGCAATTCCTTGCAACTTCTTTATATACCTGTTTATACTTGCGATAATAATAATGTCAACCTTGCAATTCTTATCAAAAAAATTCAAGGAAAAAAACATATGCCATAAGGCTAAATATCTAGGATGCTCATAAATAGTCATAAGATAAAAAAAACAAGTAGTCTCTGATAGTGCTGTGAAAAGACATCAAGTTTAGCATTATCAAGTTAATAAAAATATTCTTAACCAGATGCTGAACTTTAAAGACATAAAGATGCCTGCAACCGAGATATAAGCCTATTCAAGAATATAGGTAATATACACATGAACATCTCTGGTAAACTCTACCTGACCTCACCATGAGAGAAAACAGCGAGGAGGGGTAGCGAGCTGATAGCTCTCTCAAAATAAAGCTTGACTCTGCAGGAGGTGAAGAAACAGGACTATTGCCCCATCATGACTCTTTTCCATCTGTTTTGATCATCCAGGCAGACCTATACTAAAACAAAATTAAAACGCTAACATACAGTTTCCTTGCCTGTATTTTTCTTAGTTTCCCACAGCGAAACACCTATTCATAGTGTAGACACTGCGCTCCTAACCCCAGGATTTTGCATCCTCATGCTATTGGTCACAACATGCAAAAGTCGGTGCAATCCATCACTATAATTGGAAATATTGCACAAGACACATGCTACAGACGGCTGGCCAGAGCAAAACCATGATTCTAGGGCATCAAAAACCCCACATGTTCTAACTTCTTTGTGGGCTACCAGCTGACCCCCACCCCACTTCAGGCACAACAGAGTAGAACACAGTGACCCAATCCATAGAGTCACCAGCCACCCGGGAGATGGCCTGACGTTAAAAGTTCTGCACAAACAGGAACAAAGTGAACCAGTGAGATTCTATTCCTTGGTAGTTTAAATTGGGAATGTATAGAAATCAGGCATTTGACAATAGAAGCTGAAGTGGAAAAATTATGAGCTAGAGAGAGGCTGTGAAGGACCAAAAATGAGCCAAGGTTAACACAGGCATGCAGAGTAACTGCTGGTCCCTCTCCATCCCCCAGGCTGGGACTGAGCAAGAGTACAGGAATGTCATGGAAACAATTTACAGCTCAGATCAAAGAGATAATATTTTAGCTGCCAAGTTCACAGGGAGCTGTATTCCTAGTGCTGAACTCTCCCACACTATATCAGGCCCAGACAGAATTGGTTTAGAGACTTTTACCCACTCCAAAAAGATAAAATAAGGGACAAAGGAGCTTTGAGAGAGAACATTCAGAAAGTCAGAGATGATGGTATTAGTCGGTGTAGCTTTTAGGGAGATTGGGTCCTGAGGGTAAAGCCCTCATAAATGGGATTAGTGCCCTTGTAAAAGAGATCCCACAGAGCTCCCTAGCCCCTTCCACCATGTGAGGATACAAGGAGAAGTCTGGAGTCCAGAAGAGGGCATTCACCCAACCAAGATGGTACCCTGATCTCAGACTTCCAGCCTCCAGAACTGTGAGCAATAAATTTATGCTATTTATAAACCATCTATCTGTCTGTGATGTTGTATTACAGCAACCTGAACAGACTAAGACAGGACAGTGGGTGGAAGAGCATTGGAAGCACAGGAAGTTCTCCCTTCATATGGTCACATAAACTGTTAAAACGGCCATGCAAGCTGAAACCATACAGTTATCAACTAAGTTGTTGTGGGACCTTTAAAAGTGTTGTCAAAACATGCATATCAGGACCACAAAAAGTGAGGAGTGCCAATATACTGCCAATAAGGTTTTTACATAATTTGTGAAATGGTATAATACTACTTGAGGATCAATTATGATAAGTTAAAGATACATACTGTAAACTCTTGAGCAGTCCTTAAAAATAAGTAAATGGGGTTGGCCTGGTGGTGTAGTGGTTAAGTTCATGTGCTCTGCTTTGGTGGTCCCCGGTTCACAGGTTCAGATCCCGGGCACAGACCTACACACCACTCATCAAGCCCTGCTGTGCCAGCATGTTATATACAAAATAGAGGAAGATGGGCACCAATGTTAGCTCAGGGCTACTCTTCTTCAGCAAAAAGAGGAAAATTGGAAACAGATGTTAGCTCAGGGCCAATCTTCCTCACAAAAAAAAAATAAAATAAATAGATACATAAATAAATGTTGCAACTAATAAACCAAAGTTGTAATAAAATGTAATACTAAAAACACCCTCAATTAATCCAAGAGAAAAGAAGAAAAAAGTAACCAAGAACAGATGGGAAAATAGAAAACAAACAGCAAATACTAGACTTAAGGTGAACTATATCGATAAGTATACTAAATGTAAATGAGCTAAATACTCCAATTAAAAAATAGAGATGACCAGACTGGATAAAAATGCCAGAACCTATGATATGCTATCTATAAGAAACTCACTTTAAATATAAGAAAGAGATAAGATAAAAGGATGAAAATAGGTGTATGATATAAAAACTGCTAATAAAAAACTGGAATGGTGTTATTAATATCAGAAAAAGTAGACTTAAGGACAAGAAATATTATCAGCAACAACAAAAAAGAAATTTCATAACGAAAAAGGGTCAATTCATAAAGAAGATTTAACAATCCTAAATATGTATATAATAAAACGCCTTCGAAGTACATAAAGGAAAAACTAATAGAAGTGAAAGGAGAAACAGAGATTTTAAAACTCCTCTTTGGAAAATCGATAGAAGAAGGCTGAAAATCAGTAAGGGTAATGAAGACTAATTATGCTATCAAACAACTTGACCTAATTGTCAGCACAATACACATTTTTTTCACTTATGCATGGTCCCTTCACTGAGATGGGCCATATGCTGGCACTTAAATATTGATAATATTAAAAGGATTGGTATCACACAGTTAATTCTCTGACTGGAATTAAATTAAAAATAAATAATTATTTTAAAATTTCCAAATACTTGGAAATTAAGCAACACATTTCCAAATAACCCATGAAACAGATTTAAAAAATTATAAGAAAAGCTAGAAAATATTTTTAACTTGATAATGAAATCACAACATATCAAAATTTGTGGAATGCAGCAAAGTAGTGCTTAAAGTGACATATATAGTTTGAGATACATTATAAAAGAAGAAAGATCTAAAATCAACCACCTAAGCTACCACCTTAAAAAAAAAAAACTTGAAAAAAGGGAAAAATTAAACCCAAAATAAGTAGAAGAAAGGAAATAATTAAGACAGGAAAAGAAGTAAATGATATAGGAAACAAAAATAATAGAGAAAAATCAATGAAACCAAAAGCTGCTTCTTTTAAAAGGTCAGTACAATTGCAAATCTTTAGCCAGATTGATCAAGAAAAAGAAGAGAAAGAAGGTACAAGTCATTAAATCAGGAATAAAAGAGAGTACAGCATGATTGATAATAGAGACTTTAAAGACTTAATAACGGAATATTATGAACTTTGTAAAAATAAATTCAACAACTTAGATGATACAAATTCCTTAAAGACACATAAATAAAACATGGGTTAAGACTTGAACCAACACTACACCAAAAGGGCTGTCCAAATGGCCAACCATCACGTTAAAAGATTGTCCATATTATTAGTCATTGGGGGAAATTTGTATTTAAACTATGATAAGATTCCATTTTATATCCACTAGAATAATTAAACACTGGAAATATCAAATGTTGGTGAAGATGTGGAGCAATTGGAAAACTCTTCCTTTGAGGTGACAGAGCAGAATAGTAGAACCACCTCAGAAAATGGTTAGTTTGATAGTTTCTTATGAAGTTAAAAATACCATATGACTCAGCAACTCCATTCCTTAGGCATTTACCCAAGAAATTAAAACATGTCTACACAAAGACCAGTACAAAAATATTCACATCAGCTGTTTTCATAATAGCTAGTAACTGTACACAACCCAGTGTCCATCAACAGGTGAATTGTGTTACATCAGCTACTCAGCAATAAAGGAAACAACCAAACAAAATAAAAAGGAACAAACTACTGATGTATATGACAACTTGGATGAACCTCAGAAATCTTATGTTGAGCAAAAGAAGCCAAACACAAGAGTCACACTCTATGAGTCCAAATACATTAAATTCTAGAATTGGCCAAACTAATTGATACTGGCATAAAATAAGTCCGTGGTTGCCTGGGGCTGAGGAGAAAGGGACTTATTCCAAAGGAAGTTTTGGGAGGGGCAAGGAAATATTCTATACCTTGATTGTGGTAGTGGTTACCCAGGTATCCACTTTTGTCAAAGCTCACTGAGCTATACCCTTCAAATGAGTATATTTTAATATATGTAAATTATGCCTCAATAAAAGTGACAAAAAACACTTTAAGCATATGTATGCTCAGACCTCTACATAATTCTTGTAAACTCTTATGTAGTGTATTCATTCCAATACATACTGTGTTTCAATATTACCCACTGTAGAAATTCTAATTTAATTTTTTTAATGAAGACCTTAAATGTATTGAAATGTGAATAATTCATAAAAATATATATCCTAGGATGAATGAAGAGAAGGGACCAAGATATCCCCAAGTGGACAGGAAGGGCTCTTTCCATGATATTCCAGTCAGTCCACACGGAACCTCTCTGTTCTGCCTCCACTACAGGAGACCTGACTCTCATTCCAATAACTGACAGACTGAAAAAGACACAGTAGGAAAGAGCGCAGGGTGGGACGATTGGGGATAACGAAGTGAAAGAAGAGGTGTGAATGACACATTTAAAACCACAAAAATTAATACCAATATATTGTTCAATCCCAATTACAACCTACAAACATTGAAAAGTCTCCATTACTTGAGGAAATATTTAGGAGAGAGAATTACAGATCACCTAAAATGACTGGTACTCAACAACAACAAAAAGGATATTTAGAGGTGATAAGATTATTAATACACATTCTGAGAACACCTGTCATTGAGGTGTTTAAACATAGGCTGGAAAATTCATCCCAAGGTGAGGCAAGGAGAGCTCTTTTATGTCTACTTACCACGTGGAGCAAATACTTCCTTCCTTTGTACGCTCCCATGAGGGCCAGGAAATGAGGGCCAGATATAAGCTCTACGCTTTTCTGCCTACGTTAGCCTGGGTTCCTTCTCAAAAGCAGCCTGAGATAAGTGGCTGAGTGCACACAGTTCAATTTGTAATTAATCCCAGGAACAGGAGTGTGGGTCTTGGAAGAGCGAAATAGAGAATGAGGGAAGATAATTCAATGGTGCATTATCTAACTGATCACCACTGTGGGTAACAAAGGCTCAATCCCACTGGGACACACTGAGTTGTTTTTGTAGAATGTGCTGAGCATTCTCCCCCAGGAGATGTATTTATCCACCAGTTCTAACCACCATTGGTCAAGGGTAGGTAGCCCTAACTACGCAATTGTTCTCAACTTTGGCGGTTTATCAGAATCACCTGGAGAGTTTAAACCTCCTGATTCAGGCTGCAAAGCAAAGCAATTAAGTCAGAGTATCTGCAGGTGGGACCCAGGAAATTATATTTTTTAATCACCCCCAGGTGATTCCAAGGTTAGTCATTTTGCGAACCACTGCCCTAGAGAATAATGGTCTTGTACTCCCAGATGTGTGTACGTGTGAGTGCCAGGAAAGTTCCCGCAGGTGTCCCAGGCTAGAGCATCAGAAAAGCCCCAGGGCATGCAGGGAAAGAGTACCTTGGCGCAGCTGAGGTGAGGTGCTTTCAGACCGCACCTGTAAAAGGTGGGCAGAGAAGATGAGAGGCAAGACGTTTGACACACTGTCCCCACTTGTGGCTATCTGCCCACTTTCACTTCCAAATGTATCAACAGGCAGCTGGATTGAGAAAGAAGGTAAGACGTGCATTGCTCCTGAGAAAGGCCCATGTGAGCTATAAGACCCCAGAGCAATCCTTAGTTGTCCTTGATCACCCTGAGGCTCCTGCTAGTCACGTGCATTGTACACAGTTGACACATCATTAACATTTGTGCCGCTGAGCTAACACATTCTCAAGGACACCAATGATTGGCCTAAAGGCAGGCAGGAATACATCACCGGAGGGGTCTCTCCATTCTGCCATCTATCCAACATCAACACATTTGTGTTATCTATATTACAGGTAGTATCCCATAATATAAATCCCATAATCCCCAAAATATCTTGATGTTTTGAATATGTCTTGGGTTAGATGAAAAGAAACTACAAGTTAAATGATATTTGATGGGAAAACTTTAATACAGAATCTCCAGAGCTGCACTCCACAAAAGGCTAGGGGGTTTTCCTATTGCCCCGGGGAGGACAGTGCTGTCACCATCCCCTCCCATCTATTTCTACACAAAGGGGAGACTAAAGAGCTTTGCTTCAATGCCACTGGTGTGCTGTGTGACCCTGGGGTAGTCGTGAATCTTCTCCGTGCCTTAGTTTTTTTATCTTCAGATTAAAGTACTAGATTGTATCATTTCAAAGAATCTTTCCGTCTGAAAAATTCTATCCAGAGCTATTTTATTTTGCATTTCCTTTAAGTATCAATCTACTAGGGAAAGATTTATTGTTGCTCTTAAATATCACCTCTATGAATAAGTCTTGTCAAAACTCTGGTAGGGTGTCAGTGAGTTTAGCAAATATGCACATAGCATCGTCATGGATCTTAAATTTATTCCCCACTGTGAATTTCTATGAACTTTGTAGTCTGTACCATGTCTAGCCCTTGTTTCACACATACAAAAGTTTTTTCACCAACTAGTCTGAAAGCTACTTGAACATAGAGCTGTATCTTAAACATCTTCACTGTCCTCTAGAATGCATGGAAAGTTCTGTCTGCACTGGAGGGGCTTGCTATTAATTATTAAATTGATTAGGATTGAAAGTAACTTTCCCAAAACATACAACAAAATGATGCAAAAAAAAAAAATTAAGAATACTAAGTCCAATTCCACAACTAGAAGGACCGGCAACTAAGATATACAACTGTGTACAGGGGAGGTTTGGGGAGATAAAGCAGGCAAAAAAAAAAAAGAATACTATGTCCACTGAGTTGTCCTCTTTCACCAGTCAATTCCACATTGCATTCAACAGGTTTATTGAAGAACGTTAGATACTGGGCATCAAAACGTGTTTACGCTGGGGCTGGCCCAGTGGCATGATGGTTGGGTTTACGGAGTCCACTTTGGTGGCCCGGGGTTCGCCAGTTTGGATCCCAGGTGCAGACCTGGGCACCACTTATCTGGCCATGCTGAGGTGGGCATCCCACATGTGAAGCAGAAGAAGATGGGCTCGGATGTTCCTCAGGGCCGATCTTCCTCTGCAAAGGGAGGAGGATTGGTGGCTGATGTCGGCTCAGGATTAATCTTCCCTCCCCCCAGCCCCCAAAAAAAGGGCTTGTGCTGCCAGAGTTTTCTGTAAAAGGTGTGAAAAAAACATAACAAGGGTGGCATTAGAATTACAAGCCTTGATATTTTAAATATACTTTTGCTTAAATGAAAAGAAGACTACACGTTGCAACGATATTCGATGGGAAAACTAAAAAGGAAATCATTGTATTGACCGTAATTACCTTGAGAATTCAAGTGGTGTGCAGGTCATAACTCTTCTCAGCAAAATAAAAGAGAGAAGATGGAAGACTCTATTCTGGGATCTAATACAGCAAAATGCTGGAGATCAACCAGGGAAAAACTGCCTTAAGTTTAAAACTACACATGCTCTATTTTTTTCTTATAATTACAATCTTATTTACATTGATTCTCATTCAAGAAGGAGAAATGAGCGGGGCTTGTTTTATTGTTGCTATTATTATTCTTTCGATTCTTTTCCTTTTTTTCTTTTTTGATTTTGTTTTTGTTTTAATCTCCCAGGCAAGCAGGCAGATAATATTTAACCATGAGGCTTGACCCTGTGTGCTATGGCTCCATGATAACCACAAAGTTTAGAAAATATCTTTGTTAGAGACAGAGAGTGGATTGGTGGTTACCAGAGGGGAAGTGGGGAGGGAGGAGGACGAAACGGGTGATTAGGCACAGGTGTGGTGATGGACGGTAATTAGTCTTTGGGTGGTGAACATGATGTGACCCACACAGGAATCAAAATATAATGATGTACTCACCCTTCTTCTTCTTCTTGTGACGATGTGAGGTGATACAACGCCTACGTGATGAGATGAAGCGGAGTGAATGACGTAGGTGTTGTGACACAGTGTCCTGGGCAGGACGGAGCAGGACCATGAGAGGTTTCCTCATGCTACTGATGAATGGCACACAATTTAAAACTTATGAATTATTTATTTCTGGAATTTTCCATTTAATATTTTTGGGCCGCAGTTGACCTCAGGTAACTGAAACTGGGAAAGCGAATCATGGATGAGGGGTGACTATTGAAACAGGATGCTGACCGGACTCCCTGTTCAGAGATAAATGCAAGAATTATGCTGCTTGAAACCTTTTGATTCTTTCTATTTCCAAGGCTAGTTTTCTAGCCTCCAGTTAATTCTTTGAGCCTCGCTCCCATCACTATCACCAATCTTTCCAAGAAATTTCTCTTTCCGTTAGTGTTATTTTCAAATGTTTGAAACCAAAGAGCACTATGTGACCCAGTAGGTAAATGTAATGGGGTCCTCCTGATCCTCATGGTCCCCACTCAGCAGAAAGCTTTAAGCTCCACAAAGGCAGTCAGATCTCCCTTAATAAGCACTGGACACTCTCAATGTATGTAAGTGCTCAATAAATGTTTGTGAAAGGAAAGAGGAAAAGGGTTCGGGGGGGGAGGGATTAATGGAAGAAGGAGTGAAGGAAGAGAGGAAGAGAAGGGAGTAAAGGAGGAAAAAGAGGGAGGGAGAGAGGAACACAAGGTCTTGGGAATTAGTTCCATGTGATCATTTCTGCCCAAAAGTGCCAAGTTAAAAAAAAAACAAGGGGGCCAGCCCAGTGGCACAGCAGTTAAGTTCACACATTCCGCTTTGGCAGCCCAGGGTTCACCGGTCCAGATCCCAGGTGCAGACATGGCACCACTTGTCTGGCTGTGCTGTGGCAGGCGTTCCACATGTGGCGTGGAGGAGGATGGGCCTGGATGTTGGCTCAGGGCCAGTCTTCCTAGCAAAAGGAGGAGGATTAGCAGCAGATGTTGGCTTGGGGCTAATCTTCCTCAAAAAAAAAAAAAACCAACAACAACAACAAAAAGACCATTGGAGACCCTCCTCATTTCTGCTTAGGTACATGTTGTCCCTCAAAAGAACAGAGAAATTATAGTTTATGTATTTCATGCAAGAATTAAAGAAAATTAGGATCTGAAGGAAATTCAGAGATATATATAAAAACATAAACTTTGATACTTAAATTCAGAAACATTGGCAAATACTGATGAAGTAGAAGATCAGGCAAAGAAATCAGGGAGTAGAATATGACATAGAAAGTCAACCTGAATAAAAGCATTGAGTTATCTTAAATTTGGTTGAGGGACATTGGTAGGGATGGAAATCTACAGGATTCTGGCTCTTCTATTACACCACTCTGATTGGCCATATGGTGCTTAAAAGAGGTAAGGTGGATTGGAAAAATCGTGGATGATCTTTCTGCTTAAACAAAATTATATCCAAAACCAAAAAGACAAAACAAAACTTTTTGTATTGCTCTTCTACTGTGGAAATCTCTCTCTATGGACATTTTGCATCCTCTCTGATTACTTGGCTGGTTAGATTTCTGCTACTTAAAATGCTTTCCCCCTCCATTCTTGCTATTTGCTGACTGAGGTTTCCAGTGTTGACGCCCTTTATCCTCTTCTTACTAATTCCCAATTAACAGAAGGACTCCATCTCTCTACCCTGTAAACTCCGGGTTTTATTTATGCTGCTTTTATTATGCATCAGTTATGGAATCCAGGGCCCCTGATTTGCTCATCTGTTTTCATTTTGTGGTGTAGAAATTTAACATGTCCAGCCACTACAAAGCAGAAACGTGAACAAGCAATTATCTGTTAAATTGAAATTTCCCAGATGCAAGTCAATGTTTTTATTAACCCTTAGAATGGCAATGTTATTCAGTTGCCACAGTCAGGGAATACTCAGGGGGAAATTCAGCTACTGTATATACACAATCATCACTTAAAAACTAAAGGGAGGGGCTGGCCCACGGCTCAGGAGTTAAAAGCTCCACGCACTCTGTGTGGCCCTGGCGGCCCGGGGTTCATGGGTTTGGATCCCGGGTGTGGACCTACTCCACTCATCAGCCATGCTGTGGAGGCATCCCACATACAAAGTGGAGGAAGATGGGCACAGATGTTAGCTCAGGGCTGATCTTCCTCAAGCAAAAAAAAAAAAGAGGAAGATTGGCAACAAATGTTAGCTCAAGGCAAATCTTCCTCACAAGAAAAAAACTAAAGGGAAAAAACTAAAATGTACCTCGAGCCAAATAAAACCTTTTAACAAGCACTCTTTTAACATTTCTCTATGTTATCAAATATAAATCTAAAACAATTTGTAAGTCCCTTACAGAGGAAAAAAGTTATTTTAAAATCTGTTGCTTCAAAGGAATTGATTAGAGATAAATTTAACCCGCTTAACTAAAATGAAATGCTATGGGAATTATGCAAGATTAGTGCCAAAATTTTTTTAAAAACTACTTTGCTTACTCTCTAGAGGAAGAGAATATAGATATTGGATGGGATGAGAACCAACCCTCCCTGGCTCATCTTTTCTCAAGGGCACGTTGAAATCCTCCATTTTTCTGATCATTTCAAGCACAAATCAAAATATTTTCAAAAATTTTGCTAATTATGAGAATAATAGCGAATTTTAAACCTTGATTCTAAAAGCCACTCTCAGGCCACAATTATTAAAGTGTTTGTGCCAGCATCGAGCACAGACAAGGTACTAGGAGGCAACACATAGACATTTGGTGGGCAGCTTATTGCAGCCCAAACTAAGACAACCCGAAACGCTGCCAGAGGCAAGTCCCCTGTCAGCATCTTTCTTGCTTTATGGCATCTTATCCCCACTTGATTTCTCCAGTCCCTCCCCTTGCCTCTGCCCCTGGGAGCCCCCCTTCCCCAGGCCAGCAGGCGCCATTCGCAGTCTAGTACAAGCTTTACCCTGCCAAGGCCGGAGGCAGCAGGTGTGGTGCAGGCGCAGGTCACAGCAGGAACCAAAGGTGGCTTGGCGGGGGCTAGAGTTTATACATTTTGAAAAGGAGACTTCTGACCGCATAGGGAGAAAATTTAGCACCTAGGTACACCCTGAGCACAGAGGGCTAAGTAGAGCAGCCAAATTGAGGGCATGATCCATTATCTATTCACTGGATGCCAGCTTCCTCCACCCCCACCCCACACATACCACGTCATCTCAGGTCTTTCCTCACCAATATCACCTCTGAGGTCTGTCTTCCTCATTTTCTACCTCTTTCCTTTATCTTCATGCTGTCCCGCCGTTCCTTCTTCTTAGTTCTCAAGAATGATTTTGTCTCTTCAAACTGAGAAAGGAAAAATCTTTTCCTGACCCTGTCTCCCTGTCCACCAGTGGTTCTCAAACAGGGGAGATTTTGCCCCCACAAGAGGACCTTTGGCAATATCTGGAGACACAACTAGGGGAGAGGTTGTTGCTGGCATCTAGTGGGTAGACGCCAGGGATGCTGCTAAACATCCCACAATGCACAGGTCAACCCCCCAACTGCAAAGAACCGTACCACCCAAAATGTCAATAGTGCTGGAGCTGAGAAACCTTGCTGGAGACATCACTCTAAACTTCCTTCTTCTAGACATCACTTGGCCGAACTTCCTGCCATGTTATCTGCACTCGATAGTTTCTACCACCTCCCTTCCAACTCACTGCTGAGCCCACAAGGATTTGGCATCCACCTTCTCTGCTCCGCCACACTGCTCTCACCAAGGTCACACGCAATTCTCGTACAGAAAAATCCAATAGATACTTCCGTCTCTCCTTTCTTCTTTGCTTTTCTTTCCAACAAAGATAACCTTTTCACAACTGTGTTCTTTGCTGGTTTCTGTGGCCTCATCACATCCTTGGCATCATCACTGGTACTTGCAGGGTGAAATCTGAGTACCTCTGCCTGGTTCCCCAGGCCCTGGTATACGTGTCCACCATGGAATCCCACAGCTCTTCCACTCACACCTTGCTTTCTAGCCATGAAACAAAACACTTGCTGATTCCCAAAAAGGCCAGTGCTCTCTATCCCCTTCTTTTCTGCACATACCATTTACTCTGCCCAGAAGTCCTTCCCACCAGCCCGCCTAATGAGCCACGACCCAACTTTCAAAATTCAGGGCAAATATCTCCTCTTGTCTGACAACTTCTTGTGTTGCAGACAGAATTCTGTGCTACTCTGGGTGCCTCCTCCTTACAAACACGTCACTCATAACACTTTTAGTTTATACCTAGTTGTTCATCTGTCCCTTGCTCCACCTCCCGTGAAAATAAGAGCCCCTGGAGCTGGGTCCTCTGTATTTTTCTATACCCAGAGCCCAGCACAGTGCCTGGTAAATAGCTGGTGCTAACTAATGAAATTTTGTGAAATGAATGAATAAAATAAATCGGTTCTAAGCAAACAACATAATCACCATCTAAACAAATCCTCTAACTTTATCCCATTACCTTTAAATTCCCCCTGCCTTTTTCTCCCTTCCCCATCCCTCGCAAATGAAAAGACCCACAATCTGTAAATTTTCCTATCAACGGTTGGTTTTTTAACGAGTTAAGATAATGAATTAACCTGTTTCAGAGATGAAGGAGCTGAGGCACAGAGAGGCTAAGAACTTACCCAAGTGGGAACAGTGACCTAAAGTCTGTTCCCTTAACCCTACACTAATACTAATCCAGGTGATGGAAGCTCCAGGGAAGGGAAACATCGGACCATAAAGGCAAGTGGGAGGGCAATCTGGGGAAGACACAGAGACAGGGCCTAGCGCCCAGGGCAGGCACTCACGAGATCCCTGCAAGATGGTGAGTGGGCAGAACAGCTCCATTGCAGCAGGAATGAGACAGGCAGGGACAATACCCCTTTATGATATTTACCTGTAACTGAACTGACTGATATATCAGCATGCTCCAGGCAGTGATCTGTCAGGTAGGTGTAGCAGATACTATGCATGACTGTATGGTACTTGCCTTTTTCTTTTTTTTCTGACTGGGTTGTTGATTCATGGTCAGGTATTTCTGGCTGTGCCCTGGCTCTGGTTTACCACAGTTACACGCGTCAAACATCCCCCAGGGTGCAATGGCACAGGTGATTGAGCATCCTCCGGCTGTTGTTTTATTCTTGCTGACACACTTGCTTCTGACAACTTTTCCAATTAGACAAAGTCATCCTTAAGGCTTAATTCCCAGCTCCAAAGTGAAGAAGGGATGAAACGCAAACTTGGTCTAAATCAGAAGAAAATTCCTGCTAAGATATCTGTGTTGGTTTAAAAAGCTAAAGGTTTTCAACTAAACCAGCTCAATGGAAAACAAAAGGGAAAGTTATGTCCAGATTTGTTTGTCCAGAGGTTTGTATCATTTCCTAAAGGTAAATATTAGTCAAAAAGTAGTTTATATAAAATCTGAACAAAAAATGGCATTCTGTTTAAAAAGGCAGTTCCTGTAAAATAGTGTGTCTATTTACATAGAAAATACTACATAATATAAGCTATATATATCACGCTTTATAAGATATATAATCTGCATATCAATATTTTGTAAGGAGAGTTATACTGGCATGACATAATTTTGTTATAATTTTGAAAATCAGAACAATATGCTTGAACAATTTAACAATATATTTAAAATGTTGAACTGAACAGCATTGATGCATTAATGCCTTTTTTATCTTTCCAAAACAAACATTTAACATTCAGTATTTATAGATATCCCCAAGTAAATAACTTTATTTCTCACTTGCCAGCAAAACTTCTTGGAAAAATAAACTTAAAAAAAAAAACTTCTGTTTAAAGATGCCCCAAAAACTCAAGATGACTTATCTATTGTACAAAAATGTCTCATCATTTATAAAGGTAAATTAGTATGTGAATGTTATATTCCATTTTATCTTAATGACTATTGAAACTTTAAAACTTCCCTTACCATATTTCTTAACCTAAAAAGCAATTAATAAGCAATGGTTAATAATGTTGCTCTAGCTTGTGTATACTCATGGGGCTATTTGAATTCTTCTTAACTGAGTTGTGTAAGCAAAGTAAAAAGTTGCTCTGAGAAATAATTAGGCTTTTGAAACTGAGATGTTGTTCTATTAGGTCAGAGAGATCCACAGCTAAATTTATCATTTTCATATGTCTCTTTTTGTCTGCTAAATATAATTGCCTTGTTATTTGCCTTTTTTAACCATAAAATAAAATTCAGCAAGCAAGTAAAAATTCAATGCAGCTCCACACACAAAAGCTGTTTTTGCAGTGATTCAAAATCAAAGCAATTTGTCCAATCCTCATCTCATTGAAAACAGTTTCGGTTGGAGCAGAAAGGTGGCAATGGGTAATACGAAACAAGTGCACGACTACGAACTTGAAGGCACCGGTGTTCGGAGCATCATTACCCAGATATCAGAAGTACAAGATTACATGCTCTTATTTTATAATGTCAGGATAATTAAGATAGTTCTCAAAATTCTGCGCAGTGAATTTTAAATCCACTTGACCCCATGGATCTGTAAAAGAATGCAAAGGTGTCCTCACCACTCTCCAGCCTCTATCTCAGTGGCACTTTCCTTGCTGTCTCTAAAAATGCACACTGTGACCCCCTGTCTCTACCACTGAGCAGAGACAGACAAGACTGTGCACTAGCACCTGGGCTTCTGAGAAACAAAAAGAAAATACGAGCCAACTGTGTGTCCACCAGTGTGCTAGACGCTTTCATAGACATTTATCCTCATTTCAACCCCTTTTGTTGCAAATGAGAATGTGGAGACCTAAAGAGACTGAACAAACTTGCCCAAGCCAATGGCAAAGCGGGGAGTTGTACCATCACCTGTGGGTCTAGAAGACTGTGTCTAAAAGACCTCACTAGCACAGGGCAGACTTAAAGATGTGGACACACAATGGACACAAATGAAAGCATCAATTGCGGTCACATCCTCCTTAACTATGTGTTTGAATAAATAATTCAAATGAAAAGAAGCAATATTATATTAATGACTTTCACAATACATTCATGGTCTTGGAAGAAGCTGTCTTTTCTTCCTTATATGTTCATAACGTCAGATGCTTTCAGGGATTTATTCAAAATGCACAACATGCCACTATTAAAATCACGTGCAGAAATTGTAATGCTAACCCTCTCACATCAACCCCCACCCATAAGGACTGGCCATCCTACAAAATGCATTGACACCAACTCTAAACAAAACAGTCACTAGAGCTAACAAAACTTGTAAGAGCAAAGTGTCAATCATTCCTGTCACTCATCCCCTGTCAGGTTTTCAAAGTGACACAGCATAGGCAGGTAAAAGCATTTCCCTGGATCGCATTTTGTATTTCAGATTCAAAAGTTTCTTAGGAGAAATCCAAGGTGAACCTAGTTCATAATATCAAGCACTAGATCACAAAGCCCTTGCCGTGGAATCAAGTCAGAGGGAGCTGGCAGTGAGGTTGGAGGGTTTGCCGAGAGTTTTTGTGTGTATATTTCTCAAGAAATGAGAGAGAAAAAGAGAGTAATCTGGAGTTCAGGAGCAGCTATCATGATACATCAGTTCTTCCCGAATCCCAAGCACCTCAGCGATGAGAGCTGTGCTGTCCAGTACAGTGGCCACTAGCCACCTGAGGATGCTGACCACATTGTGTGATTTGACCACACCGCAATGGGCTAGTTCAAATTGGGATGTGCTAGAAGTGCAAAATATACCCTGGGTTTCAGACTTAGAACAAAAAAAGATTGCAAAATATATCATTATATTTTTTAATTGAGTATATGTTGAGATAATAATCTTTTGCATATATTGAGCTAAATTAAATATATTATTAAAATTAGTTCCACCCATTTCTGTTTTAACTGTTTTAGTGTGGCTACTAAAAAATTTAAAGTAAAAAAATCCTAATTACCCATATAGCCAAAGGAATTAAAAGCAGGATTTCAAAGGGATATTTGCACACCTGTGTTCATAGCAGCGTTATTCACAGTAGCCAAAAGGTGGAAATGCCGCACATGTTCATCAACAGGTGAATGGATAAACAAGCACATCTATAGAATGGAAACTTATTTGTCCATAAAAAAGAATGAAGTGCTGATGCATGTTACAACGTGGTTAAACCTCAAGAACACTAGGCTGGTTGAAAGAAGTCAGTCCTAAAGACCACATTGTATATGATACCGTTCATATAAAAGTCCAGAATAGAGAAATCTATAGAGACAGAAGGTAGATTCATGGATGCTTAGCTCTGGGAGCAAGAGGATGTGTGAATGAGGTGGTGATAGCTGAAGAGTACAAGGTTTCTTCTTGAGGTGATTAAAATGTTCTAAAACAGACTACCATGGTGGATGCACATATCTGTGAATATACTAAACACCATTGAGTCGTACACTTCAAATGGGTGAATTGTACAGTATGTGAATTAGATCTCAATAAAGCTGTTCTTTAAAAAGCAAAAGGAAAGGAAAAACATTTAAAAAATAAAATCTAGATGGAGGGAGGGGACAAGAGAATTCCAGGCACAGGGAGTGGTACCTGCAAACAGACAAAGCTGCCAAAGGGCAGATTTGTTCTCTCCCCTTGATGGACATTCCACATCCTTGCAGATCCAGTCCAGGGTTTTCAATGGCCCCACGGCACAGGAGCAGAATCCTTACCAGGGGAAGCTCTCTAGGTCTGCCACGCCCGCAGAACTGCTGACTGCTCCCCTAAGTGTAATGCAACTTCACTCAAGCTTGTACCCCCTCCTATACAGAAATTGTTATGAAAAAAGACTGCACAGCAGGGAGAGAGAGAAAAAAACTGCTCATAGAATGCATTAACCATTAACTTGTTAGCAAAGCTATGTAATGAACATTGTTGCTAAGAACCACAGAAGTTGCTAGACAAAGATAATGTAACTTCTCAAAGTGCAGAACAAATGGGAATCGTGGAAGAATTTTTTCTTACTGAATTGCGTAAAATAGGTTGTATTTGAAACAAAGGAAAGTGTTTCTCCTCAACAGCATTTCTAAAAGCCAGAAATAAGACCAATGCCAATCCATAAAAGAACTAAGACACTTTGCATTATTCCCTTTTACAGTCCCAAGTCCTCAGATTCCTCATACAACTGGATAAAAAGAGATTGCTAAGCAGCTACAGTGAAGCGGAACTTTTAACCTGTGGTTCATTTAGCTGGCAGAATGATGGAAAGGCCGACCTGCTTGGCCTGCAGGTGAATGAGGGGAATCCAAACCGCTGCCACGGAGAGGAAACCGTGCATGGCCTGTTCACTCCGCATGCCTGCCACGGGATGAAGTCAGCAGAATTCACCCCCAGATTAGAGAAATGCTAAAATGCTATTCTCCCAAATAGGAGTAGAAGGCTACATGGTACAAATGACACCTGCCACGTGACTCAAAAAGATGAAGAGAATTATATTGTACTTTTCAGTCTTTTTTTTTTTTTCATTCAAATATCTGTGGATTCATTACTAAACTTTGTTGACTAATCCCTCAGGTAGTAAAGAATTCACGAAAAATTTGAACTTTATCATACGGCCCTTTCCACATTTTCAAAATGTTTCTTAGTCCTGGCCAGGAATACTTTCAGTTCCTAAAGGGTGATGTATGTGATCCTAAAAAGTGGCATAATAAGACTAGTATGCAAATAGCATAAGTTCAGAACCAAAACTTGGGATCCACGGTGTAGCGACTAGGGCTCAAACAGGGGAGAACTTACTTCTCTTCCACGTCACCTTCTCCTGGTGGGCAGGTGCTTCAGAGGGGGTCGGTGGCTCTGCTCCATGAAGTCATCGAGGCACGCTGACGCCTTCTGGCTCATTGCTCTGACATCCCTCAGGGAATTCTAATCATCCACACAGTCAAAACCGTCTCTCCACAACACCCATGTTCCATCCTGTGGGGAGAGGAAAAGAGAGAAAGTGGGCACAAAATGTCTCCTTTTAAGGGCATTTCTTTGCTGAGGGCTTAGATGCATGGCCTCGTCTTTTTGTAAAGGAGGCTGGGATGTGTAACCCTCGCTGGGCAACCATATGCCTAATCAAAACTCAGGAACGTGGGACTTCTGATGTTAAGGAAGTTGAGAAAATGAATACTGGAGGAGTTAGTGTGGCCACACCTGGTTTAACAAGGCATTTTTGTGTCTCTTCTTGATACTGAAGACTATATACTTTAAAATAGTTGGATCTTCAAAACTATTTGATGGAGGTTTTTTTTTTTTAATCATTCCCATACTTTTCTGTACATTTTATAATTTCCTACACCCCCCCCCCATCCTTCCAAACTCTCCACTGTGTCCTTGGAAATATTCTATCCATATCAGCTCCCTGCATTCTCCTTGTATCCTCTAGTTCCACTCTGAAAATTCCCTTCGCCTCTTGCCATTGGTGAAGACTGCTCTCCCGGCCTCCCTATCAACAGGAAACAGGTTTTTCCCTCCCACACACCAAATAAGTAATGGCCAGCAAGTGGGGTAGCTGCCTTCCTTGTTCCCACTGATATGGCCAAACTGTTTCTCCCTTTGCCATCAGAAGCCCCAGCCCCTTCGAAGCATGTGTCATCTGACTATACCACCTGGTAGTCCCTGTAATCGTCTTCAGGCCTCCCATGTTCTTTCTTCCATCCACCAAGGAATTTAGCACGTGGTTCTGTCTTTCTCTCAACTCTAGTCTTATTATCATTTTCAATGACATCAGCTTCCATATGGATAATCCACCCAGCCATGAACTTACAAACCTTTAGCCTCCTCGTTTGCAACTCTTTTTTTTTCTCCCACTCCATAAGGCCCACTCCCGTGATCATGCCTCAGACCCTGCCATGTAACAATTAATGCACTACCAGCAAGATATTAATTTAACACTTCTCTCTCTCCTACCAGCTCTTTTTATCTTCCCAGCACACTTACTCTAGGATACCTACTGCAACAATTTTCCAACATTGTAAACCATAAATTCACCAACTTTATAATGTTTTAATTATCCATCATCCCCTCCTGTCCTTACTTTGTGCTTTCCCACCTTAGAGTCCAGGGCCCATCATTACAATCAATTATTCAATTACATAAACTAGAACCATACATTTTTGTTCCATTATATTCACACTGCAAAGCCATATCCATGGTTAAACCCGACTGTTCTCCTACTTAGCACCATCAGTGAGTAGCTGAAGAAAATCACAAAGCTGCAATGACTGTTCACACTTTAAATTCTTGGCTGCAAATCTGAAACACATACTTACCACTGTCCAGCTGTTCTGCTACATTTCACTCGTAAACAATATTCCATTATCCAGACATCCAAGTATTTCACACCTTCTCTTTTCTCCTCTTCCTGCTCAGCTGTGGAATAGAAGCAATCCAACAGAAACTCCTTCAACTTCCCACCACCAACTACAATCGACCAGCAGCTTTGCCATTATGAATGGTCCTCCTCTTATGACAGCATCAAGGCGTCCCTATTCCTGTCTCAAGGCAATGCCTTTGCTTGTGCTCTGGACCACATCGTCTCTCAACAGCTCAAAGGCTTTGTGGAGGCAGTCACCCCTCTTCACCTGCATCATCATAATTTCCTCCACACTAGATAATTCTCATCAACATACTAACCGAATCCAAAACATCCCTCACTTAAAAATCCTCCCTTGACCCAGTGTCTCTCTCCAGCTCTTTCCCTCATTTCCACTCCCTCGCATCACATTCTCCCATTCCAGCCAATCATCCACCCTCATCACTTCCACGAGGCTCCTCTTATCAACTTCACCAATCATCTCCATGCTGCCAAATACAGTGACTCCTTTCCTTTCTGCTTCTCACTCTATTTCCCAGCAGGATTTGTCAGAGCCAATAATTCTTGTTTAAACGTTTCCTTCTATTGGCTTCCATGACATCAAGTTCTACTGATCGCCCCCCTACTCCTCTGGCTACTCTTCAGTCTTCTTGGACAACCTCTCCTACTCTACCAGATTTCTAAACCCAGGTTTTTGCCCTGGGCCTTCCTCCTTTATCTGTCCATCCTCTCTCCTGGTTAAGCTATTCAGGCCCACACTGTTAAATACTATCTCTAAGCCAATGACTCCCAAATTTATATTTTCTAGCCCTGAGATCCAGACCAGTATCTCTACTTAAAGGTCTCATAGTCCTCTGAAACCTAACACATCCAAAACAAGACTCCTGATTTTCAAGCTAAGTAGATGGTGCTATCCACCCAGGTGTACAGGTCAAAAGCCTAGAAGTCCATCCTTTTCTCCTTATTCCCCACAATCCTCCCATCAGCTGAACCCACCCTCTTCTCTCTAATGCAACCTCACTGCCCTAGTCCAACACATTACCTATTGCCTAAACTACTGTAAGGCCTCTCGACTGATTTTCCTGTTTTAATTTTGGCCCTCTTATAAACAGAGTGATCTTTTTAAGGTGTAAATCAGATCATGTCATTTCTTGCTTAAGCTCTCCAGCAGCTTCCCGTTCATCTTGGATAAAATTCAAACTCCTTACTGAGTCCTACAAGGCCCTATCTGATCTGGTTCTTGCTCCCCTTTCTCCATTGGCCATCTGCGACTATTTCACACATACTCCATCCCTTATCACCCAGGAAACTTTTGTTCTTGCCTTTTTTTTTTTATTTTATATTCCCTGAGGAAAATCAGCTCTGAGTCAACATCTATGCCAGTTCTCTTCCATTCTATAATAAGGGTCATGACTACAGCATGCCTGATGAGCAGTGCAGGTCTTCCTTAGATCCAAACCTGTGAACCCAGGCCACCAAAGCGGAGTGTGCCCAACCTAACCACTAGGCCACAGGGATGGCCCCTATTTGTGCCCTTTTCTCTGTCTGAAATGCTCTTCCTTCAGATTTTTGTATCTGTCTCCTCTATTTCTAATAATTTCATTCATTTTTATTTGTGGCCAACATTCATATCAACGAGTTTAAAGTACATATATCTTCACATCTATAGTGTATTTAGATCAGCTGTGGATTTATATAAATGCTAAATTTAGTTCCAACAATTTGGATCATCCACATTTAAAAAGTATTTTTTTAACATGAAAACTTGTTTAATATCAAAAACTCTAATGATAAAGTCATATTGGTTAAAAAATATTTTTTAACTACATTGGCAAGCACTGACTCTCTCTCGACATCCACGATATATGTTATATTGTGTGAATCAAGTACATTGTCAAAATAAAGCACTTAACACGTTAAAAATTAAAACCAAAAGTGATGCGGCGTGTTCAGAACTGAGAAAACTCTCTGACTCAAACAAGAGCAATGTGATGTGCTCTGTTTTAGGCTTTCTTTAGTATTATGTTTGGGTTGCTTTCTCTTAACATTTTGCATGTTTATTACAGGTTTCTGGTTTGTGATTACCATGAGGTTCATATATAATAACCTACGTAAATAGTAATCTACATTAAGTTGATGGTCTCTTATGTTTGACCTCTTGCTAAAAGCTCTACTCCTTTACTCCCTTCCTCCCACATTTTATGTTTTCCATATCACATCTAACCTCTTGTGTGTGTGTATCCATTACCCTTGTATCATGGAAATAGATAATTTTAGTACTTTTTCTTTTGACCTACATATTAGCTTCACAGGTGGTTGATCTGCTACCTTTACTGTATATTTGCCTTTACCAGAGATTTTATTGTTGTTGTTGTTTTTGATAACTTTCTTATTCCTATTTGTGGTGTTTTCTTCTCCATCTAAATAAGTCCCTTTAGCATTTCTTGTAAGGCTGGTTTCTTGGTGATAAACTCCTTTAGCTTTTGGTTGTCTGGGAAACTGTATCTCTCCTTCCATTCTGAATGATAACCTTGCTGGGTAGAGTATTCTTGGCTGTAGGTTTTTCCATTCAGCACTTTAAACATATCATGCCACTCCCTTCTAGCCTATAAGGTTTCTGCCAAGAAGTCAGCTGATACCCTTTTGGGGTTTCCTTGGTATGTAACTTGTTGCCCCTCTCTTGCACCTTTTAGGATTCTCTCTTTAATTCTTGACATTTTAATTATAATGTATCTTGGTGTGGGCCTCTTTGGGTTCATCTTGTTTAGTGCTCTGAGTTCTTCCTGTATTTGGATGTCTGTTTCCTTCTTTAGGTTAGGAAAGTTTTCAGCTATTATTTCTTCAAATAGATTCTCTGTTCCTTTGTCTCTCTCTTCTCCTTCTGGGATACCTATAATATGCATATTAGTGCACTTCACATTGTCCCAGATGTCCGTTAGACTGTCCTTCCTTGTTCTTTTTAATTCTTTTATCTGTTCAGCTTGGGTGATGTCCTCTAGTCTTTTGTCCAGCTCGCTGATCCATTCTTCTGTATCATCAACTCTGCTATTGAGTCCCTCTAGTGAATTTCTCATTTCCATTATTGTATTCTTCATTTTTGATGGGTCCCTTTTTATATTTTCCAATTCTTTGTTGAAGTTCTCACTGAGTTTGTCCCTTCTTCTCCCAAGATCAGTGAACATCACTATGACTAGTAGTTTGTACTCTTTGTCAGGTAGACTATCTCTGTTTCATTTACTTCTTTTTCTCAGAATTTGGCCTGTTCCCTTATTTGGAACGTATTCCTTTGTCTCTTCATTTTGCCTCTTTCTCTGTGCTTATATCTATGTTTTAGGTAGATCAGCTATGTCTCCCAATCTTGGAGACGTGGACTCATGTAAGAGATGTCTTATGAGGCCCAGCAGTGTGCTTCCCTCTCATTACCAGTTCCAAATGTTCCAGGAGTGTCCCATGTGTGGGCTACATGTGTCCTTCTGTTGTGGCAGGGTTGCTCTTGCCACAGATGCCTGGGGAGGTTAGGCTGTCCCCCTGGCCAGCTGGTGGTAATGCTCAGCTGCATGTGGTTGCTATCAGCCCTTCAGCCACTTTATCAGGTGTGGGAAGCCCAAGCACAGATGGCTGAAAGGTCTAATAGCACATTCCTGTTGCAGTTTTTTTGTTAAGTGAGTAGGCCCCTAGAATAGCTGGTTGCTAGGCTCAGGGGCTTATAATGGCTGCAGACATCCAGCCTGCAAGGCTGTTGTCAGTTCTCAGTAGTGCAGCTGAGTGGGGCCAGCCCCAGGTGTGGGAGCACCCAATTGTTTCAGGCATCAGAAGGTGGGGTCAATCCCTTATGTGGCTGTTTGAGAAGCACAAGCCTGCTACAGCTGACAAGCCCCACCACCCACAGGGCTACACACCCTGTCAACACTGTCCTGCCCCATGCACACACCCTGACCCACTGAAATGGACCCACTGACTCACTGCAGAGGTCACACACACCCCACCTATAGGGGTCCACAAGTTGCCCAAGGGCCTGCTGTTGGGTGGGGCCAGTCCCTAGGGGAGACTGCCTGCCCTGGCTGAGCTGGATTAAATGGGTGCTCTAGTTGTTGGGGCAGACATCGGTGCTAACAGGCCAGGGGAAGAACTCCAATGATGTCTGTCAGCATGCCTGTATTAGGTCATAATAATGACTGCCACCAATGTCTCAGTCCCTGGGGAGGTGGTCCCAGCCTGGGGAGGTCTTGCCTCCCACTAAGATGTACACAGAGCCTATCAAGTGAGTCACTTTTCACCAAAGGACTGTGAGCCTTTCTTTCTGGTGATTTTAGGTTGCTTTCTGAAATGGATGGATTTGTGCCTGGGCCCTTTAAGAGCAGACTTTTCTTTCCCTTATGTTTGATAGCTTTTCTGGGGCTATTCCCTGTTGTTTTAATAGCCAGCAAAGCCAGATATTATGACACTTGTCTTGGCTATGCCGAATCCAAAATTTTCTTATTATGGTAAAGCTCTCCTGCTCAGATCTCCTACTCCATCAGGAAATGTTTTGTACCTGAAGATTGCTCCTAGGGAAGCCAAGAAGTGCTGTGGCTGGAAGGTGGCTTTTTTCTCTCCAGAAAGGAATTTCTTCCTCTTCCACCTCAGTCAGCACTGTCCCTTGTTTTGGGGGTTCTTTTTATCTAGTTTTCATTTCTCTCTCAGGGGTAATTGTTCCAAGAGTAGTTGTAAATTGGTTGTGTCCATGGTAGGAGGTGAATTCAGAGTTTGCCTATGCTGCCATCTTGTCACTAGACCTCTGATGTACTCTATTTTTATATGGTTTGTATATAAATACTCTTGCAAATGGTTCAGAATTAAAACACTTGACAAATTCTAACACTACAATAAATTTTTCTAATTTACACAAGTAATGTTAATCCTCTTTATCATTATAAAAGTTTCTCCTCGAACTATATTCCAGGGGTGGGAGATAGGTAATAAACAAATGGATGTATAGATGATAAGGTCTGATAGTGACATATCTGTGTAAAAATTTAACAGTGTAAAGTGATGTGGAGTGGTTGGTGAGGGGACCTAATTTAGAGAGCAGAGGCAAAGAAGATCTCCAAGGAGATGACACTTGAATTGAGTTCTTAAGTACAGATAATTGTGTTGTGAAATGATACATTCACATCTTCAAGTGATTTGAATACTACATCATTCTTCATTACATATCTACTAATGAGTTTTGAAGAAAAACAAGAATTTGAATAAGAATATGTTGGGGAAAAAAAGATAAGCCTACCTCAAACCATTCTAGAAATATGATTGTGCAGACTTTCCAATTCAAAGAAGTATAAAGTTACTTTGTTTAATAAATTTTTGAAATTCCTGAATGAAACAAGGCCATCCCAAGCAGAAGCCTTCCCATTTAGGTTTCTGCTGCTTCTTATTTTATAATATTCAAACACCACTTTCCGGGACCTCCAAGGAGTAGTGGTTCCTCCTCAAGAGCAAGGCCCATTCATTTTTGTCTTCCTACAGCCTTGCACACCTCTAGGCATATCATAGGCATTCAATTATCTTTTAATCAACGAATCAATCAATCTTCTTATGCTACAATATTAAGCTAACCCAGTTCCTAATAAATAGAAGGCACTAAGTCAATATGTTTGTCAAATTAACATGTTATAAATACATCATTCATCTAAATCCTTGAGGTTGGGCAGCAGCAAAATCAAAAAGAATATTGGCTTTGAAGACAGACAGTTGGAGTCAGGGGAACCCAGCCCCACTCCTCAGTCGCTATTTGAACTTAGACAAGTCGAGTAACCTTTCTGGATTTCAGATCCTTCATCTGTTAGAAAAGGATAATAGCTTGCAAGCTGCCTTGAGGATTTAAAAGACAATGTCTGGAGCTCCTGCTAGAGTTTCTGAGCCAAGGTAAGCCCTGGAAAAGAAGAACAGATATTATGATGGTATTATTATTATCTTGTACATATTTATGCCTCAGGGGTTCAATGAAGCAATTAGTAATGACTATTTTCATCATCGCGGGCATCAGGATTATTTCTGAGACTTTTCCCTAAGCAGAGAAGAGCCAAGAGCTAATCTTAATACTCCAAACACTTTTTCTCAGTCTCAAGACTGAGCATAACAAGAAATGAGAGTCAGAGCCATGTCTCCGGCTGTGTGCCTCTGATAGAAATAAATGAGGGGATATGCATCAAAGGGCATCCTTCAGCCAGAGAACCATACATTGTAGGTAGGTTTTATATAAGGCTATTTTTTACAGACAAGAAGAGTTATTCTGTTGGCATTTTCAAATGACAGAATGAAATTAAATACAAAAACAGGGGTTGTTGTTATGAGATAACATCTTTTACAACATTTTCTTTTTTTATTTCTGTATATAAGGGATTTCTATCAATGCATGACTCAAGCCAAAAACCTTAGCATCACCCTTGATTCTTTTCTTTCTCCCACAGTTTATATACAATCCCTCAGGACATTCTGTTGACCCTACTTTTGAAATATAACTATAATCTGACTTTTCTCAACACCTCCAGTGCTATAACTTGGTTCAAGTAACCATCATTTTTCAGCTGTATATTGCACTAGATGCCAGCAGGTCTTGCTGATTCTGCAATTGACCTCTACAGTCCATTCTGGACACAACAGTCAGAAGTATCCTGTTAAAACATATCTTATCATGTTACTCCTCTGCTCAACACCCTGCACGGCTCTCCATTTCACTCAGAGTAAAAGCTGACATCATCAGGATGGCCCATGAGGCCGTCCATGGTCTGACCACCATGCCAGTCCAACCTTCTCTCCTACAACTCCACCTTCACTCACTGGTGCAGCCACACTGGCCTCCTCGCTTGTCTAGCAATGCAAAAAGTAAGCGTCTACATTGTGATCTTTGCTCACCCTGCTCCATTTCAAAAACTCTTCTTCCAGACACACACACACACACACACACACACATACACACATACACACACATACATGGTTCAGGTCTCTCCATTCCCCATTACTCTGCTCACTTCTTCTTTGCTCCATAATTCTTATCACCTTCTAACACTCAATACGACCTACTTTATTATGTTGATCGTTTAGGACTTATGTCTCCTTGTTAGAAGCAAGCTTCTTGAGGACAGAGATCTTTGTCTGTTTTGTTCATTGATTGACCCCAAACATCTAAAACTTACTCATGAGCAAAGCCTGGCTCATAGCACATGCTCAGTAAATACTGAATCAATGAATATACACTAAGAAGATAAAAATGCCTTGTCATTAGTAGAAATATGCCTGTCATAGAGGAAATAAGCAAATCTTTGTATGTGCAAAACTCAGTGTTCTTCCATCTGCTTTAGAGCCACCATTGCATCAACAGGACATGGACTGATATTTAGCAGAGAACACAATCAGAATATAATCTCAGAGAAGATAATATACAAAGATTCTACCCACATGGATTATGAGATGTAGAACCTAAGTGTTTTGGAATTTAGGAAAAGTTGATATAAAGGAGACAGAAAAATTTTAAAAATTAGCAATTAGTACCTACTAATGTCATTTTTCCATCTGTAAAACAAACATATTGAAAGGAATTTTTCATTTTTAAGTTATGAAAGTCATTGTTACTATTATTTGTCTAGGATTTTTTATCCTCCTATGTGTGTTTCACTATCCTAGACACTTTGTAATCTGTTATTATTTCGATTTGTCCTCCCTATATATTTGGGGAATAAAATGTTTAACATATTTTCCTTTGAATTTCATCCTTGGTCTCAAAGTCTTTCTCTAGATCGTTGTGAACTCTAAGATTAAACAATGGAGAATAGCTAAAGAATATTGGGCTGGAAAAGTACAGCCTGAAGGCTGAATTTGGTTCATTTCTGTTTTGTAAATAAAATGTTACTGAAACAGCCATGCTCATTCATTTGTGTTTCATCTATGGCTGCTTTCACACTACATCAGCAGAGTTGAGTAGTTGTGACAGAGACTATACGGCCCACAAACTCAAAAATAGTTACTTTCTGGCCCTTTACAGAAAAGATTTGCTGACCCCTGTGTTAGGTGATCTACCTTCCTACTGACTTTTCATGGGTTGTTGTGTAACACTGCGTGAGGTCCTTTATTGAGCCCCTCAATAAACTGTTGGGGAGAAATTGTTCCTATACAAAGAGTAGGTGTCCTTCACAAAAGGGCATTGCTCACCCCTTGACTGTCACTAAAATAAAAACAGAGACAGATTAAGACCACAGGAAATGGGAGTGAGGAACAGATTCCTATTTTTGCTAATAACTCATGATATCACAAGTGGCCAAAGCTGATCTCCATTATTGCACCATAACATGAGTCGAGAGAAAACTGAAACTCTGTAGAGACATCAAGAGGCAGTTTGATTCCAGCTGCTTACCTGTGGCAGCCAGCAAATGCTGGGGCTGGATTCTGACCTCCTGCTGCCAGGAAGCTGACAGCGAAGCCATCTCCACATCACCCTGCTGCTACACTCACCAACACTGTCGCAACAAGGCTCACGGGGCCTGAATGCTGACAGTGATCCAGGCTTCAGTTTGAAAATGGGAAATACCAGCTACTACTCCACACTCTGGCATTTCACAAGCCACATGTCACTGGTGAAAATCACATGGAAATTATATTAGCACCATAGAGGCCCATTTGTGTCTACATTTTCTCCAATGTTTTGGTCAACAGATGCCTGAACAGTAGGTAGCTGGGAAAACATTCCTTAAGCTGGGTTTAAGAACAATCCATTTCTTGAGAATAGGTGCTCTCCCACAATAAAGCATTGATCCTAGCATTTTCTATTTGGAGTGGTTCCTAACATACTGTGAGTTATAAACACAGAACAGTCTTATATTTGGACTATGAATAATACTCTGTTTTTCCCAACTTTTTTTATCGTGGTAAAATATAAATAACATGAAATTTATTATTTTAATAATTTTTAAGTGTACAGTTCAGTGGCATTTAAGTACCTTCACATTGTTGTGTAACCATCACCACCATCCCTCTCCAGAACTTTTCCATCATCCCAAACTGAAATTCTGTGTCCATAAAACAATAACTTCCCATTCCCCCCTCCACCCAGCCCCTAGCAACAGAGACCATATGGCCCACAATGTCAAAAATACTTACTTTCTGACCCTTTACAGAAAAGGTTTGCTGACCCCTGTGTTAGGTGATTCTAGTTTCTGTCTCTGTGAATTTGACTACTCTAAGTACCTCATATAAGTGAAATCATAGAGTATTTGTCTTTTTGTGATTGGCTTCCTTCAATTAGCATAATATTTTCAAAGTTCATCCATGCTGTTTCACGTATCAGAATTTCATTCTCTTTTGCTTCTAAGTTTTAGCTATTGTTAAATGCTGCTATGGACATGGATGTACAAATATCTCTTCGAGTACCTGGTTTCAATATATCTAGAAGCATAATTGCAGGATGACATAGCAATTTTATTTTTAATTTTGTGAGGAAACTCCATACTGTTTTCCATAGCAGCTACACCATTTCACATTCCCACCAGCAGTATACAAAGGTTCCAATTTCTCCATGTCCTCACCAACGCTTGTTATTTTCAAGGTTTGTTTTTTCAGTAACAGCCATCCTAATGTGTGTGAAGTGGTATCTCATTGTGGTTTTGATTTGCATTTCCCCAATAATTCATGATGTTAAGCATCTTTTGATGTATTTATTGCTATCTGTTTAACTTCTTTGAAGAAATGTCTACTCAAGTCCTTTGCCATTTTTTAATCAGGTTGTTTGGTTGTCTTGTTGTTGAATTTTATGAGTTCTCCATATACTCTGGATATCAATTCCTTATCAGATTTTTCTATTTCTGCAAAAAGTCATTGGGATTTTGATAGAGATTGCATTGAGTTTGTAGATCACTTTGGGTAGTACTTGACAACAATACTAGGTCTTCTAATCCATGAACAAGAGATGTCTTTCCTTTTTATTCGTGTCTTCCTTAATTTCTTTCAACAATGTCTTATAGTTTGCAATGTACAAGTCTTTTACCTCTTTGATTACGTTAATTCCTAAATATTTTATTCTTTTTGATACTATTGTAAATTGCACTGTTTTCTTAATTTCCTTTTCAAATTGTCCATTGTTGGTGACTAGAAATGCAACTGATTTTTACATGTTGATTTTGTATCCTATTACTTTGCTGTATTTGTTTGTTAGTTATAATAGTTTCTTTTGTGAAATTGTTAGGGTTTTCTTCATATAGGGTTATATCATCTGCAAACAGAGATAATTTTACTTCTTTCTAATTTGGATGACTCATTTCTTTTCTTGCCTCATTGCCTGGCTCAAGTTTCCAATAGTATCTTGAATAGAAGTGCCAAAAGTGGGCATCATTGTCTTATTCTTGACTTTAAAGGAAAAGCTTCCAGTCTCTCACCATTGAGTATGATGTTAGCTGTAGGCTTTTCATATGTGGCTTTTATTATATTGACCTAGTTTTCTTCTATTCCAGATTTGTTTGTGTTTTTATCGTGAAGGAGTGTTGAATTTTGTCAAATGCTTTTCCTGCACCAATTGAGCTGATCATGTGATTTTTTCCTTTCTTTCTGTTAATGTGGTGTATTACACTGATCAATTTTGTGTGTTAAACCAGCCTTGCATTCCAGAAATAAAGCCCACTTGGTCATTGTATATAATCCTTTTAATATGCTGCTGAATTCAGTTTGCTAGTATTTTGTTAAGGACTTGTACATCACTATCCCTTAGGGACATTGGTTGTAGTTTTCTCTTATTGTAGTGTCTTTGTCTGGCACTGGTATCAGGGTAATGCTGGTCTCATAGAATGAGTTAGGAAGTGTTCTCTCCTCTTCAATTTTTTGGAGGAGTTTGAAAAGGATTAGTGTTAGTTCTTCTTTAAATGTTTTGTAGAATTCACCAAAGAAACCATCAGGTCCAGTACTTTTCTTTGTCAAGAGTTTTTTGATTATTGACTCAATGTCCTTACTAGTTATAGGTCTAGTCAGGTTTTCTATTTTTTGTGATTCAGTCTTTGCAGATTTTGAGTATCTAGGAATTTGTTCATTTCATCTAGGTTACCATTTGATGGCATACAATTGTTCATAGTACTCTCCTTTTTATTTTTGTAGAATAGATAGTAATGTCCTCACTTTCATTTTGGATTTTAGTAACTTGAGCCTTCTCTCTGTTTTTCTTATCAATCTATCCAAAGGTTTGTCAATTTTGTTAATCCTTTTGAAAAATCAGCTTTTGGTTCCATTGATTTTCTCTATTGTTTTTCTAGTCTCTATTTTACTTATCTCTGCTCTAACCTTTATTTCCTTCCTTCTGCTAGCTTTAGGTTTAGGTTTTTCTTATGAATATAATTCGTTTTTAAACTCTGCTTAATGTCTTCCCTGAGGTTCCCCTCCCCCAAAAACCACAGCACTTTCTTACAGTACTAACTTCTTCTGTCTTGTATTATTGTTATTTATGCAGTTTTTTCTTCCCCTTCTAATCTGTAAGCTCAACAAGGCCAGAGTTAATGTCTGATTCATTTTCGTAGCCCTATAGAACAATACTTTGACCATCAGGACAAGAATTTACAGTCATTTAGTGCCTATTATACATTAGGTGTTATGCCAAGTACTTTCCATACATAGTCTCATTTAATCATTCCACAGCATCTCCACTTTATTGATGAGAAAACTTAGCTCAAAGAGGAAATAACCTGCCAAACTCATGTGGCTGTTAAGTAACCGAAACAGGACATAAACCCAGGTCTGTGTGACTTCAAAGAATACCTTCCCTATTAAACTATACCTCTCTTACTCATTAATTTATTAAATCAATAAGTATTACCTATTATCTGTGCCAGGAACTGTTCTGGTATTAAGGCCACATCAATGGACAAGAGAGACAAAGATCCTTGCCTTTTGGAGCTTATGTTCTTTTGGAGAGAAGACAACAAAGGCAGAGTAGTGTGCAGTATTAAATAGGATGGTCAGGATAAGCAAAGATTTGAATCCAGAGGGATCAGCTAGAACAAAGGCCATAAAGCAAGATGAGGCTTTTGGGCTCATGGATGGGCAAAGAGGCCACTGTGGCTACAGCAGAGTGAGTGAAGAGGAGATTAATAGAAGAGGAGGAGGTCAGAGAGATAATGAGGTAACAGGGTAATGGGATAAATTTAAGTAAATATTCTTTTATGATTGTGTAATATTTCATGTATTTAAGTATATTTAACATATATGTATTTATTTTAAAGAATAGCCTTAAAATGAATGCCATCATTAGAAAAATTTGTGTGTCACTCTCTTCATCCAAAGAAATCAATTTGTCTATAATTTTTTATTAACCCCATACAATATATTACTTGTTTTGTCTTAATTTGGACATTTGTATTAATTGAATCAAACTGCATGTATTTTTCTGTCCATTGCTTTTTTTCAATCTGTATTTGGTTTTTGAGATCCATCCTTATCTATATTTGCAGCTGTAACTCACTAATTTATACTTCTATATTGTATTAATCCATTGTGTAAAAATGCCACAATTTATCCAATGTACTGTCAATGGGCACGAGTTCTTCTCCAGAGTTTGTTATTACGAACAATGTAGCTATGAACATTCTTGTACGTGTCTCCCGTGAACCTGTATAAGAGCTTTGTAAGTATCTAAAGAGTGAAATTGTTGGGTCACGGGGAATGCACTTGCTCAGTCTTGTCAGGTAATGTTTACTGTTCTCCAAAGTGATGTACATTCATAAACATTCTGAACACATTCCATTTAACTTTGAAATAATATTAGACGTACAGAAAAGTTGTAAAGACAGTATAAACAGTTCCCCTCTCCCCTCCATCCAGCTTCCACTAATGTTAGCATCTTATATAACCATGGTACCTTTATCAAAACTAAGAAATTGACATTGGTAAAATGCTATTAGCTGAACTACAGACTATATTTGGGTTTCACTGGTTTTTCTAATAATGTCCCTTTTCTATTCAAGGATCCAATCCAGAATACCACATTGCATTTAGTTGTCATGTCTCCTTAGTCTCTTCCAGTCTGTGACAGTTTCTCTGTCTTTCCTTGTTACTCATAACCTTGACACTTTGAGACAGTACTAGCCAGATATTAGGTAGAGTGTTCCTTGATTTGAGTTTGCTGGTGTTTTCTCATATGAATTTGGGGGGAATATGCCACAGAGGTGAATTATCCTTTTCATTACATCATATCAGGGGGTACATGATGTTAACATGACTTACTGGTGATGCTAGCCTTACCACCTGGTTAAGTTTCTATCTACGAGATTTTTCCATGTAAAGTTATTATCTTTCCCTTTCCTATACTCTAGTCATTACAAGCAAGTCACTAAACCCAGTCCACCCTCACAGGAAGGAAAACTAAGCTCCACCTCCTGAAGAAGTATCAAAGAATTTGTAGATGTGTTAAATTTACCACAGTAATTAATAAATATTTGCGGGAAGATGTTTGAGCAAATATCCTGTTGCTCTAATATTTCAGCCACTAATTTTAGCACTCATCGATGCATCTTGCCTACAGGAATTATTCCTGTGGTATTCTAGTGGTCTTTTTCCATTTCCCTCATCCTTTCTATAGTTATTATTTGGAATTCTTCTGTAAGGCAGATTTGTCATTTCTCTACAGCTTAATTATTTATTCAATCATTTATTTACATCAATATGAAGTCATGAGTATTTATTTTATTCTATGGGTTGGACTTCAGTGGTATTTATTATCTATTTTATTGCTTTAATTGTTCCACTTTTGGCCATTGGGAGCTCTAGCAAGTCAGCTCCTGTGTTCTTTTGACATGCTCTATTCCTCCCCCCCACTCCTTTCTGGAATCACAAAATGCTCCAGGCTCATCATGAATTTTCCCTGGCCTGGCCCTAGAATCAGACATTTCTCTAGGGATCCCTAATTCAGAAGGAAGCATTTTTAAAGTCAATTTCCATGTGTTATTATGTGTAATTCTTGGGTTATTTCTATGCTATAATTAACTATAGATTTCCTATAATTAAGCCATATGTAGTATCGTACTCAGGCTAATAGACTGTGTTAGAATGGAATGTGAATCCATCAACAATGCTCACCCTTCTTTCTCTTCTAGCGCTTACCTATATATGGGCCTGATAGGCTATCAAACTTCATGATTCTACAATGAAAAGACAAAAGGAAAAGACCCTCCCATGAGGAACTTTTCCTTGGGTCAGAGAATTGTTTCATTTTGTCAAAAACATATCTAAGCCTAGCTAACCTCTGTTTCATCTTTTCTAGCCTTCCTATAGTTTAGCCCTATTCCTTCTATTTTATTATCAACTCTGAAATGAAATTGTTTGTTTTCCTGTATTAAATTTCTATACAAGTAAGGAATAAAAATATAGAACAATAAATTCTGCTTACTTCTAAAGTCTACATCTTCTTGACATTAACCTAATGTGACCTACCATTGCCTAAATCCTTAGTCATCAAACAGTTTAAACACTAGAACAGTGGTTCTTGACAGGAGTTTTTCCCCCCAGGGGACATTTGGCAATATCTAGAGACATTTTTTGTTGTGACAACTGGGAGGGATGCTACTGGCCCCTGGTGGGTAGAGTCCTGGATGCTGCTAAACATCCCACAATGCACAAGAGCCCTCCACAACAAAGAAACATCTGGCCCCAAATTCAAGTTGATATATCATGCACTAAAGGAACTTTCAATGTTTAAATTGGTTAAATAACAGATACTTCCCTCCAAAACTCTTAAAGAAAATGTTAGCAAATACCAAGGATTTTCTCCACTAAAAAGTTGAGTACAATAAAGGATTTTTTGGAAGAATCAGATGATAGACTATGAGGGATCCACTGTGGCTGTAAAATTGCAAGAAAGCAAAGGCAGAGTTAAAAGCTCATGCTGCATTTTAACTCGTTCCATTTTGAATAAGTTATCTGACGCAGCCAACGCTCCAATGCATCAAAAAAATAAATTGTTAAATATGTGCATTATCACTCAGTTTGCACTTTAAACCAAAACAATAATGACCTTCTGGCTAACAAGATATGATTCTAGTGTAATAGAGGTAAGAGAATTTGGGGCCTGGAGATAGAAGCTAGGAAGGAGCCTAGACAGAGCTCCAACTCTTGTTGACTGTGTGATTCTGGGTAAATCATGTAGCTTTCCTGGGCTCCAGTTTTCTCATCTGGCAACTTTCCTATCAAAGTTGATAATAAAATGTGAATGCTAATGCCTGCCTTATCTTCATCACAGGGTCATGGTGAGAAACAAAGTTTTTAAAATACACTTTTTCTTTCCTTCTTTGGGTACCAAGATCTTCCCGTATTATCTTTCTTACACATCCTATGTAAGGTTTTGGAAAGAACAGAACCTTTGGAAGACTAGTGAAAAATGGATTCCTAGAGAGAGGAGGTTGAGCATCTTGACTGGTTTCTTTTCCTCTTCAAGGGTCCCATTACAGTGTGAAAATGCATTGAAAAACAATATCACAGACAAGCCACAAACTAGAAGAAAATATTTGCAAAACACTTATCTGATAAAGGACTTATATCTAAAAATATACAAAGAACTTTTAAAACTCAATAATAAGGAAACAAACGACCCACTTTAAAAATGTGGAAAAGACGTGAACGGACACCTCCTCAAAGAAAGTATACAGATGCCAAATAAGAATATGGAAAGATGGTCAACATCACTTGTCATTAGAGAACTGCAAATTAAAACAGCAATGAGATACCACTACCTACCTTTTAGAATGGGGAAACATTTTTTTAAAAACTGTCAATACCGATTGTTGACAAGAATGTGTGACAACAAGCACTCTCATTCATTGCTGGTGGGAATGCAAAAAGGTAAAGCCACTTTGAAAGACAGCCTGTCAGTTTCTTACAAAACTAAACATAGTCTTACCACATGATCCAGCAATCACACTCCCAGGTATTTCCCTAATGGTTTGAAAACTTGAGTCCTCACAAAATTCTGCATTAAATGGTTATACAGCTTTATTCATAATTTCCAAAAACTGGAAGCAAATACGTCTTTCAATATGTGATGAATAAACAAAAGTGTGGTATATCCATAGAAGGAAATATTATTCCTTAATTAAAAGAAATGAGCTATCAGTACACTCAAAGACATGGATGAATACCAAATGCACATTGCTAAGTGGAAGAAGCCAGTCTGAAAACCCTATTTACTATATGATTCCCATTAGATGACACTCTGGAAAAAGCAAAACTATAGCAACAGTAAAAAGACCAATGATTACCAGGGGGTGGGAGAGTTGAATAGGTAAATCACAGAGGATTTTGTAGGTCAGTGAAACTATTCTGTATGATATTGTAATGGCAGACACATGACATTTTGCACTTGTCAAAACCCATAGACCTTTACAGAACAAGAGCAAACCTTAATGTATGCAAATATTTCAAAATCATTTAGGAGGTTGGGGACCCCTTAATGGTATGCACATTGTGACAAAAGAATTTAAGTGTATCATAAATATATGGAACAACCTTACTGGTTGTTCTGTATTGGGGGAAATGGTGCTGACCTAAGTATTTTTGGAAATGAGTGGAGTCTATAAGAATAAAGGCAAAAGGAAGTGCACATAAGCACTATACTCTAGTCAATCAAATTGTTTCCCACATGGGTACAGGTTAACGATTCTAATTCTATTAGGCAAGTATATTGAAACTGAACAATTAAGTAAGAGAATCATGGACAGTAGGAACTAGGTTTCTCCCCGTTGGAGTGGGAATTTACAGATAAGCAAGGGAAGGAGGCTGGAACGATCTAGGTAGTGATGGCTTAGGGTTGGACACATCAGCATGAACTCAAGCTTAGCTTAATATAGATACATATGATTACATGTATAAATACTTATAGATATGTGTATATACATGTATTCCCTTGCTCTGTCCGTTGAGGGTGTCTAGAAGCAATGACACCCCAGTAGGCATAAGTACACCTAGCATGCAGATCTTGGTCTCTAATACCATTCTCCAATAAGGGAACCAGGGCTCCTTGGAGCAGTGGTTGATTTAGGGCTGGGGCAGGATGTATACAAGACAATCCAAGAGCACCTTATAATACCAGAGATTAGGGAAATACTCAAAAACAAAATTGAGGAGAGTATGTCAAAACGACGCAAGAATTCCCAGCGACCAAAGCTAGGAAAATTTGAGCAACAAAATAAATAGAACAATATTGGATCATAACCCAAAGTATAAAATAAATATCCATGAGTCCATACTGATCTAAATAAATGATCGAATAAATAAGTAAATGGGGGATAACAGGCAAATCCCCTGTGCAGAAGAATTCCAAATAATTTATGTAAATACTCTACCCTCAAGGAAGTGGAGCATAACTCCTTACTCCTTAAGTGCGGGCTGTGCAAAATGACTGCCTTCCACAGAGTATACCATGGAAAGGGAGGTAAAAGACTAGGTTTACCTGACAAATACGACCTTAGCCAGATGATCAAGGTCAACATCAACAGTGGTAAGTCATGTTGATAAAACATACTCTTAATGTGATGTATGACAATGGCACTTTACCTCTGAGCTTCTCTTCCTCAAAACTCATAACCCCAAGTTTAATCATGAGAAAAATTCCAGGAGAGGGGCATCCTACAGTATACCCTTTCAGTACTCCTCAAAACTTTCAAGGTCATCCATAGCAAAGAAAGCCTGAGAAACTCTCACAGCCAAGAGGAGCCTAAGGAGACCTGACCATGAAATGTACCGCAGTGCCCTGGACGAGATCCTGGAACAGAAAAATGACATTCAGTGAAAACTGAGTAAGTCTAAATCAAATATGGACTTTTGTTAATAATAATGTATCAATGTTGGTTCATTAACTGTAATAAATGCACCACAATGATGTAATGTAATAATATATGATGTTAATGATAGGGGACATGCTGAGGAGTATATGTGAACACTTTGTACTCTAAATTCACAATATTCCTGTAAATATAAAATATAAAACTATTCTAAAAAATAATTAATGCAAAACATCATTAGAGCAATAACGGATTAAACTGTGATTGCACTTCTTCACAAGCGTTTGGTTTTACTAACAGAAGATGAGACCAGAAGACTAATTTTTAAATTTGCTCAGAAGTCTACCCTGGGGCAGGTGGAGCCATCATTCAGCCATTAGTCATTTGTAAAAGCTAATAGAAACGTGACAGTGTTCAAGTACATATGAGAATACATATCAGAATGAGGTTCACGGACAGTAATGATAGAATAAGCTGGAATATCTTTCCTTTCACCTATATGGTGAGCCTGATTTTTATTTCCTACTCCTCTAATAAAGGGCAAAAGGCAAAGGGCAAAGGACCTTCATTCATATCATTGAATAAGGGTCACATGGATCTTCCAGTATGCATGAAATCATTCAGCGACTTTCCTCCCAGAACAATGGAGCCCTGGTGAAGTCTATGTGCTTCTGAACATGCCCCCTCCAATTCCAGTATCTGGTAATCTGTCAGATGTTTCAAAATACATATTCAAGCATTTCCTTAAAACAGCAGATAAAAAGAATTTTAAAAGTGTAAATTATTAAACTTGTCAGAGTGTGGCTGGTGAGAGCCACTTGCTGGAAAATGTGGTGGGTTTACCTACCAGCTTGCCTCTCTCTCTGCTCCAATCTACTCATATCAGCATCAGACTTACTGCAAAAATCAAGGAAAGCAGTTGTTTATTTAGAACAGAGGTCAGTTTGGTTTTGTATCCAGGACCTATAAGATAATATATTTCTTCCTCCAAGTTCCACCCCAAAACATAGCTTCCTGACCCACAGAAATTTCCCCCTCACCTAAGTGTAAGTTTTTCTCTGCTAGGAAATCTCCAGAGATGCTGTTTTCATCCTGACTCATTTTGAATGCTCCAGTGCACTTGAAACTGAACCCCTTTCATAAAAGAGAGGAGGGTCATGAAGGCACTCATTATATGGCAAATCTTGAAAACACCTAGAATATTGAACTAAAAAACTCAGTCTACTATTGCTTTTCCCCACCCCACAGACAGCCACACTAATACGAATGACATATCATCAGTATCTAGAGAGATTCTAATTGAAACAAACAACTAAAACTCAGTCTGGGGTGCAAATCGCTGATCTTTCTGTGGTCCAAATTCAAGGTCGTTTCCTTGGAGCATCACTGTCTCCCGTCACTTCATATATGATTAGAAAGCCTTTCATGTCTGTGCACTTTAAGCTCCTTGGGGATGGCAAAAGAGCAAAAGGGACTTGGGAAAGGAACCTAGAAGGCAAGGAGCAGACTGAGGCAGTCCACGGGTTCTGCGGTTTGATCCTGACATCAGGTTATTAAAATTAAAGATGGAAAACCCATATTGAGTCATCTGGTTCTCTCCCTCGAGGGCAGTAGATTACGCTGGATAGCATATTATTTAGCACTTCAGCTGGTTTTCTTCTAAATAGCCCTTCCTTGGAGGCTGTTAACTCAAACCTGGCAAGGATTTTACTACAAATGGGGGGCTTTCTACTTTCTACTGGTTGGTTATTTCTTCTACCAAATGCACATTCGCCTGCTGAGATATTAAAAAATAAAATTTACCAAGCAACATGAAAACAGTATTGTGTTGTAGAAAGAGTGTAGAGCACCAAGCAAATTGTCCCAAAGTTGACCCAGATGCTCACTCTGACTTGCCTGGACAATAGCTTGCTGAGACCACTCCCCTCTCTACCTTCTCCCTGGAAGGAGAGGCGATGTCCAAGTTCAGCTTCCCACAGGACTAGTGGCCTCATCCCCCTTTCCCCAGAGTAACATCCCACAGGCCCCAAGATCTCCAGGCAACTCTCATAAACAGCTGACACCCACATCCAGGCTGCTCGGTGCTCGAAGAGTCTGATTATCCCCTATCTACAAGTTTGCTCTCAGGCTCGTCCTATTAGAAGACACAGTGCTCCCACTGGAAGACAAATCCATGCTACTCGTCAACAAAGCACCTGGGCCCCAGTATTGTCTCCATGGGAAAGATGGGAGGGTGGGAGACCCGTGCCTTTTCTCTTCTCTGGCTTTGTCAGTTTCTGCCTTCCCTAATATGACAGAGTCTCTAACTCATGCCACGCCCTAACCTGGTGCACGACAGAGAGCAACCCAGATGAAACCCTCCTTGAACAACAAAGATTGAAGCCTTTAGAGCCAAACACTGGGCCCAATAGGTGTCCTGATGCTCTTTAGCTATGTGAGCCTCAGTTTCCTCATCTATCAACTAGAAATAATACCTGTCCTGGACTGTAAGAGCTAGCAATAATGTATCCTGAGTGCATGGCTATGGTTGACACATTAAAGAAACTCAACAAATGGTAGCTACTGTTGTTGCTGTAATATTCTCAGCAGTAGAAATGAACAGATACCCTTTGAGACTTATGAATATCATCTTAAATATACATATAAGCTAAAACATACACAGTTTGGTTTATTACACAGAACTAAAACTTTTTTAATCCCCGGAATAGACGGTAATGATAAAGCACAGCTTACCGGTTACATAAGTGAGGAAGGAAATAAATAAGTAAAATGCTCCTGTTGCCCCACGCACATTAGCGCCTGCACCCTCTACTGCCAAGATGAGAAATCTAGACGTGCATGACGTCCACCAAGGCATCAGGGCCAAAATCGCTCTCAAGTTCTCTCTGAATCAGGGATCTTGAGGAGTTCGATCTCCTAGAGTCACTTAACGCTGCTCAGCAGGTTATACAGGAAGTGTTGGTCACGGCTCAACGCTAAGTTTAAAATACTATGGAACCAGAAAATGCTAAATATATGAGATGTGAAGGTGTGAAGTGAGTGAGTATGAAAGTATAGGAGTGTGAACATTCACCAACGTGAAACCTCTGTGCTCATCTTGCAGACAAAAGAAGGAAGGACCTGGCCTCTTTCTAATCACCAGTAAGGCTCTATGCAGAGCTCAGAGGTACCCTGGCTCCACGCCTAAACCTCTCAGCACAGCTCCCAGGTCTCCATCCATCAAGCCACGCTAGAAGAAAGACAATAGAGGATCATGAGTTTAAACAGCTTAAAATAAATTGGCATTGGGTGTTAAAGGCCTAAATTCCACTGTCCATGTTTGCAGCATCTTAAGTTGAATTAAAACAAAATCAAACAATAACACAATGCAACAAGATGCTGTGTTTACTAGAAACATACAGGAAGCTGAAATAGAAGGTAATGAATTAAGGGCTGGGTACATTACGTGTGTGTTTGTGTGTGTGTGTGTGAGGAAGATGGGTCCTGAGCCAACATCTGTTGCCAACCTTCCTCTTTCTGCTTGAGGAAGATCGTCACTGAGCTAACATCTGTGCCAATATTCCTCTATTTTATGTGGGATGCTGCCACAGTGTGGCTTGATGAGCCATGCTGGGTCCACACCCAGGATCCGAAACTGTGAACCCTGGGCTGAAGCATTATGTACATTTTAACTAACTAATCTTACACAAAAGAGAAGCGAGTGTGGCAACATTACTTTAGGCGACAGTATTCAAAGCATTTAAAGTTGAGCGCATTGTCTTATGTTAAATTGGTAAGCTAATAATAAAGATAAGACATTTATAAACTTTAATATGCCAACTAAAAGAGCCTCAAAAAGTATAGAACAAAAACATGCAGACATGTGGCAGAAATTGATGTTTTTTAACCCACTATCAATACGTACAAGACGCCAAGTCCAAAAGTAAAACAAAATAAAATAAGGACCAAAAAAATAATAAGTACTATAATTAATGAGGTAGAACTAATAGAATATGCCAACTTCTTTACCTTAAAAGTAGAGATCTCATCCTCTTTCATACCTTTGGTCTACATACAATCACCAACTGTGAAAATAAAATTATCAGTCTATTCCAAGGAATTATTATGGCAAAGAGCTGATAAAAATATTTACCCAAATGAACCATCAGAAAGCTAAATGATGGTGACGTACCTGGTGATTTAACCGCTGCTTGCACGCTTTGCTAGGCCCCATAACTCAGATATTTGTGTTTTAACTTTTACAACCTTCTGGCCTGCAATAATAACTTTATAGTTTGCTGTGGAACTGCACCAAATCTATAAAATCTGTAAAAGTCCTCAAAATTCCACATATGTGGGTTGTCACTGGCCCTAATAATTTCTCTCCACGTTTTGCACTGAATACTTTGACAAAGGAAAAACAAATACATCACGTGCCAGAGAGAAATGAATGAAAAGCCCCTACCAGGAGACAGCTGAGCTGACACTCAGCACCTCCTGTCATTCTGCACGAGTCTTTTGTACACAGTTCTGCCTTTCAATTCCCTAATCAACACATTAAATAGGGATCCTTTTCAAAAATTTACATATCTCATGAATCTAAATACCAAAACCATTTCACCAGGAGAGCCAGAATGTTTCCAGCTTTTGCTGTCATTGACAAAATCACATCACTCAATTGACCCATGGGTGTGCAAATCTAGGTGAACACCCAGAATGGCAGGACCCCACGTGTGCAGACAGGACCATAAAACTTCCACAGCTGTTAACTTTCTCCAGAAAGCAAACTACTCAGGAGATTAGTAGCTGTTTTGCTTTCCTTTTTCTTCTCTTCTTTTCTTGTTGACATTTGAAACATATGTCCCTCTACCCCACTATTGCTGCCACCACCCCTCCCCACCAATGAATCAGTTCGTTGCTTGAATTGAGGGAGAGACATCTTGTCGCCAGTTTCTTCTCTACCCAGACGTGATTTGCCACAATAGCAGAGCTCAGGAAGTTGGCTTCACTATAAAGGTTATTTTGTGGACGTTATTCTCCGACATACGTGAGGAATAAAGTGTGTGTGTGTTTTTTAATGGGGCAAATTAAGGATCCCAGTGGTTCACAGACTTCTCTAATAACAAAGTATTGTTCTATAGGACACAAAAGGGCTGCTTTAAGAAACCCTTCAGAAAACCAGTACTGTTTTTATTTGCTCTATGGAACAAATTTTCAAAGAAATACAAAAATCTGTTCTCCACAAAGATGTGTATGTGAACACTCATGAATATAAGCTTGTGTACTGTGGCAACAGTAATCAAAAGCAAGCAAAACAGGAATCAAATTTACCCACCCCCAAGCTTCTCCCTTTGAAAATGGTTCCAAAAGTGATAAAATACAATTATCTCCTATAAAATCAATCTGAAAAGGTTATAGACAGGAGATAGGCACCAAAATATGCTAGATTCCTTTAACTCATTACGAAATGATTCTTCCAACAGGATATCGACATAAATACTTTCATAGCTTTCGACCTTTCAAATTTACCTAGTTCCCTTGATTATTTTGTGAGAAAAAATTTTAACAATGGATTTCTTTTGTTTCAAAGTATATGAATTGAATGAGCAGATGAATACAAAATAACTTAGGCTTGTTATGAATCCATTCCTATAACCTTGCAGGTTCCAGTTCAAGATGGCAGTGTAGGAGGATCCTGGACTCACCTCCTCCCACAGACACACCAATATGCAGCTACATATGGAAAAACTTCCTCTGAAAAAAACTTAAAAATTGTCTGAGCAACTCCTAGGCAAATGAGAGAAGGCCCACACCGAAGCAGGTAGGAGAAGCTGGGACACAATCTCTCCATAAACCTCACCTTTGGCGCAGTGACCCACAATCGAGAGGAAACTCAAAACCTGGAGCTGCTCCCTGTGGAGCAAAGGGTTCGAACCCCACGTGGGCACCACAGCGTTTTAGACTTACACCTGAGAGTGGAGCCCTCAAAACATCCAGCTTTGAAAACCAACAGCGCTCATGTCCACAAGACCCCTGAGGCTAAAATGGTCTGAGAAACGGCTCTTGAAGGGCTGTCAGTCGCTTGCACTCACCTGCCGCAGGGTCCGGCACAGAGGCAGCCAGCAAATGGTCCAGACTGTATGTGAATGAGGCTCACTGGCTAATCTTAAAGCATCAGTCTGAGGGGCAGGCATGTAAATTAGCACACATCTAGGGGCTGCTAACTGGCAGGGCACCATCTTCCTCTTTTTTTATTCTTTTTCCTGCAGGTGCCATCCATACACTCCTCCTTTGTCTCATTCCAGCCGGCAGGCGCCAGCTTTGTGCTCTCGCTGGAGGGTGCTTTTTTTTTTTTTCTTTAATTCTTTCTTCTCCCCCCTCGCCTCAGGCACTATCTACGGGCTCTCCCTCTGCCTCATTCCAGCCAGTGGGCGCCATCTTTATGTTCTCCCTCTGCCACACTCCAGAGCGCCAGGAACTCCTGGAGGGGCTGGAGGGAAGGTTTTACAGGCTCTGGTGTCCCAGATTTTGCAGCTGCTGCCTCGGAAATGCCCCTTGATCACCTGGAGGCGGAGGCGGAGGCAGGGGTGGGGGCTGGGGGGGGGAGGAGGGGTCTTGTGTTGTTGGGTCCCATGAGACTGTAACAATTGGAGAGAGTTCTGTGCAAGCTACCACCCCAGGGTACTGCCCAGGCCGCAGACTGAAACACCCCCAGTCTTTCTGTGAAAGAGGGCTATTTGCTTGGCCTGGAGCTTCAGTCTGGGGGGGAGGCTTCTGGTTCCGCACAGGGCTAGAGGCCCACAGAGCTGCTCTTGGAATGGAGGCTGTCTTTGCCTCTCCTTCCACCTTACTACAGTTAGTCTGTGTCTCCCAGAAGGCAGCTTCTCTCATTGTCTGGAGCTCTGATTTTTGTGACTGCCGCCCAGGGGACACTTACGGGTTACCTGACTCTGGTGGCCAACAGGGCTTATTTGGGGTCGCACAGGACTGTATATATTTGAAGACTTTAAAAGCTTCGGCCTAAGAGTCTGGCGCCTGAATTTAGGTGCCTATTGAGATCCTCCCCTGTGGGACACTGACAGGTCTTGGCACACCCAAAACTACTGGGAGATTGTCCAAGGGCAGAGTTGAATGATAAGGTCCATCTCCTACATGAGGCCAACCCTTCAAAACTGAGGGAGGCAGCTGTTTCATGTAATGCATACAGAGGGTCATGCAAAATGAAGAAGCAAAGGAACATGTTCCAAATGAAATAACAAGAGAAAACCTCAGGAAAAACCTTAATAAAACAGAAGTAAGTAATTTACCTGATAAAGAGTTCAAAGTAATCGTCATAAAGGTGTTCACTGAACTCAGGAGAAGAAAGGATGAACACAGTGAGAATTTCAACAAAAAGAAAATATTAAAAAGTACCAAGCAAGAGTCACAGAACTGAAGAATACAATAACTGAACTAAAATATAAATCTCTTCCTGCTCTGAATCCCAGAAAGATGGGACCACGTAATGGAAAGCCCAGTGGTCTGGAGGTCTGCAGACCCAGTTCATCATCCCAGCCATCAATTGCTTCTGAGGTCACAGGCAATTTTGAACCTGCCTCTTTGTTTGTCACCTAGGTGTTAAACGTGGTATTTTCTTAGGTGCCTCACAGAATTAGTATTCTTTACCCTGAACCTCCTACCAAATGGTTCTTAGGACTCTGTCTGTAGTTGATCCAGTGAATAGAAAAGCTGGCTGAAGACGCACAAATGGAACAGTCAACCAGGACAGAAGACGAGGCTCTCCTTTGCTGACTCTTTCCACAGTCCTCCCTTCCTTCGTTCCACGTGTCAGGTGGAGGCACTTGTAGAGAAAATGGATTCATAGTCTACTTCTCTTCTCCTTCAACAAACGAAAAGTTGTAAGTTGTCTTTTATCACGTCCAGTATTCAGAAATTTATGTTCCAACGTCGAGGCACTGTGTAAGGAAGCATAACCCATTGAATCTAATGACAGCCCACACCTGTTGCACTGACCTTCCAGCTCATTCTCCTCAGGTACAGGCCATTAACTTGACAGCCTAATTTATTTGCCTATGAGAGTATCTCAGGCATCCCAAATCACGGACATGAAGTGTGCTGCAAAGAGCACAGTGGCCCTGAGCTCCCAAGACGTCCTGGAAACATAATGAATAGGCTGGGCTGTTATGACTGTGGGGAATAAAGGGCTTGGCTTGCTCTGGGAAGGCAGGCCGGAGCTGTGCCTGCCAGCTGGCATAATTGGCTTCATCACAGACTGCCCCAAAGGGGGAAGTTTGATGCCAGCTTGCCTTGTTCTAAATTTCAGTTATTAAGCTTCACCGAGGGGTCCCAGGAGAATTTTAGCCTGTGGGAAAAAGACATGAAGTGAATTCTTTTTCAGAAATCTAACCTTACACACAATTATGCTTTTTTGTTTAGCTAGCACAAGAGAAGAGTTTGTTGAGAATAGTCAGGCACTAGGGTACGTATGGCTTCGGATGATAACTGCGACTTCATTGCTATTTCCACTTGGGCAGCCAGTTCTGACATTCCCATCCATTAGAGGCAGCACAGCTTACCTTCTGTATAAAAGGTTGGGTTACACCACAGGCGTGATTAGAGACTTCCCCAAGGCCTTGAGATGGTGCCCCATGGCCACCTACACTCCAAGATCCATCTTTGAGCTTCATTCCCCATGCTTTCGCACAGGGTTGTCAGTCTGCAAAAATCACCAGCTCTGGAAGTCCCCCTCCAAACAGGAAACTGCCTGACCAAAAGTAACACCATCGTGATCTTTTATGCATAACTACAATTCATCTTCACATTATTATTTAAATTGTTTGATGACACAGCCTTGTTTTGACTTACAACTCGCAGAGATATTCTTTCAGGTTAATAAATCCTGGCTTTATTTCAGTTCAAATTAAAATATTTGTTTAAAGTTAGGATAAAATAAGTTGTGTCACTTACTGAACAACACTATTCTTGGAGGTGACATGAATCATCAAATTTTCATTTTATCCTGCATCTTCAGACATCACCAGGTCATGCGAACACTTTCAAACAACACCCTTTTACTGGCGCCAAATGCACCAATGTATTTTGGAGGAATTGTGTATGATTTTTATTTTATTCTTTATGCTTTTCTTTATTTTCCCAATTTTCTAGAGTGTTAAAAGTTGTTATTAAAATTGTACCAAACTTTTCAAAGCGTATACACTTAATAATGTGAAACATTTGTAATTATGTGGCACAGTCCAGAAAGATAAAGACCTCAGTTGACACCATGTTTCTAGTCTATATATCAGAACCACTCACTGGATGCCCAGCACACAGCAAATGCTCTGAGACCTCCTCAGGCAGCAGTTAAGTAATTTAGAGGTTTAATTCACTAATTACATAGAAAAACTGAATTATAGACTAAGTGATATGCCCTTGGTCACTCCTGGGAAAAGACCATCCTTGGCTCCCAGCATTTTGACCACTGCACATTTTGCTCCCAGACTTTCTGCATTACCCTTAGAGAGGGCACGGTATGGAATGGCCAGAAAAAGACTTAACTTCCCCACTGGTTTTCCTTTCTTTTTCTTCTTAATAAATTGAAGTTTGCCTTCAACATAATTGTGCAACCACTTTAAAGACTTTTTTAAAACTATGTTACAAAAACAGTCGCCGCCTTTCTTCCTCAGGACACCAAATAATGAGTCTGACTAATATTTTCATTGAATTGACAATTGGCTTGACTTGTTTCCAGATTGCCTTTTTTTGTTCTTTGGCGTTACACAGAAACAATCTTAATCTAAAAGTCGTTAACAACTAAATGTAAGATTATTGATTTAGCTGCACAGGAAACCCTAAACTTGACACCCTGATGGAAAAGCTTCATACATTTTTATAAGAATAGGTAACATTTAGTGAGTATTTACTGTGTGTCAAGTCGTATTCTAAGTAATTTACATGTATTAACTCACTTAATCCCTGTAACACCCCTAGAAGTAGGCAATGTTACTATCCTCATTTTAAAGAGAAAGAAACTGAGACACAGAGCAATTAAATGCTAGCTAATAAGGAAAGAAGCAAAGAATTGACCTGAGGCAGTCTTGGTCTGGGATCTGCACTCTTAACCCCTGAGCTAGAACTGTGTCATCGCTCTGCAAATGGTGGTCTGGCTTATCAATGTTGTTGGCCTACCTAATGTAATGACCAAGAACATGGGCTTTGGTGTCACACAGACACAGCTGTCCATGCCCAGTGCGCCACTCACTAGCTGAGTATCCTTAGGCAACTTACTTTATTAAGTAAATCTCTTTGCCTGAGTTTTCTTAATCAAGTACCTAATTTACATGATTGTCATAATGGTTAAATAGATAATGTTTGCAAAGTGTTTCACCAGTGCAACCACATATTAAGGTGTAGCCACTTATTACTGGTACTTATTAGGATAATATCTACTTTCTAAGATAAATTTTGTCCTCAAAGATAGTAGAATGCATTTAGAATGTTTACAGTCAAGTGAGAAATTGACAGAGGAAGGCGGATTCCCTTGTTTCAGCGCTGAAGAAGAGTCAAAAGCCCAGATCTAGCTGTAGTTGGAAAGTTTTGCAGATCTCAAGTGAGTAGCACTTTCATCTAGTTGTTCTTTTATTTCAGAGCATAGAAAATACCCTTATTGGGGGGTTTTTGAACTCTTTTTTGCTGCCAAACGGCAGAAAAACAATGCACTGCTTGTAATCCTTGCTTTAAGAGATCTGTGAACAAAATGAAGAAATAAAGAGCTGGCAGGAACGACTGTGCTGGACCAGTTCAATGCTACACTGCTTTTTGGAGTGGGGGAAAAAAAGAGTAATTTCTTCCATGAGAATAGCCAATGCACATTATTCTAGTGAAAGGGCTTAAACACACAGAATAGAGACAGAACATAAAAAACAGCAAATTGCTTTAAGAAAAGAATGAAGTCCTATGGGAAAAAGATGCTCTCGTTTCCTTTTATACCAGGAGAGCAGAGATTAATGCTGGGAGGGATTGTCTAGCACGGGGTCTGGCGTGCAATGGGTAAGGAGATCAAGGAACATTTACTGGAGGAGCAATGGAAAAACGCCTAAAGAATTTTCTACACAGCAACCGAAAACTTCTTTCAGGAAAGACAACTATTTGCCTTGATTCTCTCATGAATGTATGTATCATCTGACTATGATAACAAAGAGAGGAAGTGTGAATATAGAAAACTATTGCTAACATTTTTAACTATTTGCTATATCAATATATATTTAAAAGCTTAAGAGGGATGGCCCTGTGGCTGTGTGGTTAAAGTTCCTAGCTCTCCACTTTGGCGGCCCAGGTTTGTGGGTTGAGATCCTGGGCGCAGACCTGCTCCACTCATCAGCCATGCTGTGGAGGCATCCCACATATAAAATAGAGGAAGAATGGCACAGATGTTAACTCAGGGCTAATCTTCCTCAAGCGAAAAAAAAAGAGGAAGATTGGCAATGGATGTTAGCTCAGGGCAAATCTTCCTCTCCAAAAAAGAGGGGAAAACGCTTAAAATTTCATGGAGAAAAAAATAATTTTGGCTTTTGGAATGAGTAAACTTTGCTGTTCTTTGCTGGATAATCTTAAGACTGCTGAGTCTGTGGAGCTGAGAGGCCAGCAGGCACAATGGTTCCAAAGTAAATCAGGTAGTTTTTGCTCCCTAAAAAACCATCCTAAACCTGGTGGTTGTGATGTTAATTTACTGTGTTAACTTGGCTAAGCCATGGACCTAGATATTAGGTCAAACACCAGTCTAAAGCTGTGAAGATATTTTTTAGATGAGATTAACATTAACATTAATTAAATCAGTAGCCAGTGAGTAAAGCAGATTACCCTCCATAAAGTGGGTATGCATAACCCAATCAGTTGTAAGCCTTCAGAGAAAAAAACCTGAAGTCTGAGGAAGAAGGAAATTCTGCCTCCAGACTACCTTTGGACTCGAGCTGCAATGTCATCTCTTTCCTGGGTCTCCTGCCTGCCAACCTGCTCTACAGTTTTCAGACTTGCAGCCCCATAATCAATAAGCGAGTTCCTTAAAATAAATCTCTCTCTCTCATATGTATAAGTCTTATATATGTCTTATATACACATCCATACACACATATTATGTATATATATGTGTAAATACACACATATTTATAAATATAAATATGCACATTCTATTGGTTCTGTTTCTTTGAAGAACCCTGACTAATACAGTGGCTTATTCAACAACCTTTATCTAGCTCACAGTTTGTGGGTTGACATTTTGATCTGCCTTTGTCAGGATTGCTCCGATAAACTGGGCCAGACATAGCTGATCTGGACTGACCACTCATATATCCGCAGTCTGCTCCTTGGTTGGCTGGGGCTGGCTGGTTTAAAATGGCCTAACTGGGATGACTCACCCCAGTTCCACGTGGTCTCGAGTCCTCCAGAAGTCTGGACAGGGCTTATTCCCATGGGGACTGGGCAGGTTTCCGAGACAATGAGCAGAAGCATGCAAGGCCTCTGAAGGCCCAGGCTCAGAATTGGCTCTAGATCGCTTTTGCTGGATTCTGTTGCCCAGAGCAAGTACAAGGTCAAACCAGATCAGAGGGGAAGCAAAATATTCGCTACCTCCTGATGACAGGGATTGCGAAGAGACTGTGGCAATTTGCAATCTACCGCATAGCTGAATCGAAGCTCACAGAGTGTTAGCAGGTGAGAGCCTATGGCTGCAGTAGTTGTGGCTATATATTATAAACAGTGAGTAAGATATTACGCTTGACCTGAAAGAGCTTATAGTAAGTGGGGCTGAGGGAGGGATAAGGATAGCAGTAATTACAGCAAACATTGATACATGCAATAATTGAAACTGTGAAAGCCCTAAAATGGGAAATTTAAATCAGGTCAAGTGGACAACAAGACTTCCTGGAAGAGGTGCGACTTGAATGATTATAGTTAGAAAAGTCCACAATAAGCTAAAATGTATGCCAGGAAGAATACCAAATTTGCGTTTAGGTAATTAAGATAGAGAACATATTATTAGTAATTTTAGGTGGTGATTAATAGTATGGGTCTTTGAGTTAAAAAAACTGAATTGGACACTCAGCTTCACTACTTAACAGGTATCTGAACTTTGGGCAGATCATTTAACCCCGTTACTACTTAAATCCCTTATTAGAGGATGGAAACAAAATAGTGCCTACCGATCAAGGTTGCCCTATTAAGTGAAGCGTACATAAAGCTTGACAACAGTGTCTGAAGCATAGTAAGCACTCAATAAATTATGCTATTATTGCTACACATTTTCTTTTAATAATATTCATTTTTGCATATTTTGGTTTTTAAACTCCAACAGAGACCATTTTCAAAAATTCTTTTTAGTATTAGAGTCACAAAAGTTAAATCAAATAGTCGAATCCTTGTTTCTCTTAAGCTTCAGAAAAGCCCTTTCTTGGGAGGGATAGACAATCTATGGCTGCTCTCCAAGACAGCAGAGCTCAGTGTGGGGTCCACTGCCCCGTGGAGGTCCCCAAAACCCTTTCAAGGGTAAGCAAGGTCACAATTATTTTCATAATAGTGCTAAGACATATTTGCCTTTTCCGCTGTGTTGCTGTTTACACTGATGATGCAATAACGATGGCAGGTAAACTGCTGGGTATCAGCACACATCAAGGCAGAGGCAGAAACTCTGCTAGCAGTCTTTGTGTTCTTCACCTCCAGTCACTCACAATAGGGAAACATGTCCGTTAGCCTTAGGGATCGCCTTAAAGAAGCAACGTACATTACCTATGAGAGTCAACCCTTGGATACAGGCGATTTTAATATTCTATGTGATGAAATGAGAAGTAGACAAAAAGCACTTCTGCTACCTGTTGAATTAAGATTGTTGCCTTGAAGGAAATCACTTGTGTGATTATTCGAGTTGTGAGCTGAACTAGCCAGTTTTTCCAAGCAAACATCATTCTTTAGCTGAAAGAATGACGGATAAACTATGGTTGTTCAGACTTGGGTGTTTGGCAGACATTTTCACAAAAATTGAATGGACTGAGTCTGTCACTTCAAGGAAAGTGTTTATTGCCAATGATAAATTTTCAGCTTGCAAGCTTCTGATACCTCAAGGCATTTCTAATGAGATTGGTGATGATAGAAATGAATGTGATTTTGGAGTATTATATTTAAAAATGGGCCCATATTTGGAAGATCTGCATAAGTCATGAACCAATATTTTCAAAATGGCCAGTGCATAATTTTACAAAATCATGCATGTATAGCAGACCCATTCAAAGTTTAATATAGAACAGTGGATTTTAGAGGCCGGCCCGGCGGCGCAGCGGTTAAGTGCGCACGTTCCGGCCCGGGGTTCACCAGTTCAGATTCCGGGTGCTGACATGGTACTGCTTGGCAAGCCACGCTGTGGCAGGTGTCCCATATATAAAGTAGAGGAAGATGGGCATGGATGTTAGCTCAGGGTCAGTCTTCCTCAGCAAAAAGAGGAGGATTGGCAGCAGATTGGCAGCTCAGGGCTAATCTTCCTCAAAAAGAAAAAAAAGAAAAGAATGGTGCCATCATGCAATAAAATATCATGTAGCCATTAGAAAGAATGTCATTAAGAATATTTAAGGCCATGAGAAAACATTCACCAAATATTAAAAAGTCACGGAAGAATTAGAAAGTGTACAGACAGTAACATATTAACTTTATTGAGAAATAATAATAATGCCAAAATGCTAACAATGATTACCTCTGCCTACTGAGCTTATAATTATTTTTGTTTTCTTCTCTATGCTTTCTGTGTTTTCTACAAGCATGTAAATAAAATTTTGAACCATCCACATACACCACAATCTTCTGAGTATATTTTGTCCCATGGTGTGGTGTAATAATAATGTTTATAATAATAACACAAGGTCATTTTATAAATATTAAATTGTGCTCAATATCCTCTATTTATAAAGAAAGGAAATATGTGTGATGGAAACATGGATTTGATTAGTCTTTATACTTTTCTGTGCTTTTATTTCTAATTCTAAATTTCAGGAGGTGGGCAATGTACTTTTTAATGCTTTCCATCCAAACAAGTTAAAATTTTAAAAAGTTAAAGTTCTTTAAGAGGTAACCTTCAATTACCTGAAAAAGTAATTTATGTGAAGTACCTTGTTCCCTTATTGCTGGTTAAATGAAACATTATTGCACATATTACAGAGGAAAAGGTATTTATTTGACTTTTGGTAGGTTCAAACCCAGTGCAATTTAATACTATATTTTCCATACTGCTCAAGTTGATCTTATAATTTAAATGGCAGAATTATGAAAATCTATCCTATATTAGTATCAATGTATTATATCAATTAGAATCAACATATTATACACAATACCCAAAGGTTTAGGAATATTTTTAATAGTCTTACAATGTTTCCAAAATACAGTATCAGAGAAATAGAGGCACAGGGAGTTTGCAAGGCTGGTTCAGGTTTACATAAGAGAACTTGCCAACGTTGACCCATCCAACAGGAGAATTACAGAGATGGGAATTGAGTCAACGCTTCCTCCGAAACCATTATGGCAGGCTCAGAGCAATTTGTCTACATGCCGAATTATGTTTTTCCTCATCAATATACTCCATTAACTAGACTTTTTTTTAACTTAGTGAAAAGTAATCAAATTTAATCCTACCACTTATAGGAATAGAAACAATTTCTTCCCATTGATCTTTAGTTGTCATTAAGGAAAGTGAACTTCAGGACCCCCATCTTGATTTCAGCATGGCTCTCATCATACAGATCTACCTGTGGGGGTTTTCTTGAGCTGCAGAGCCCAATTATGTGCTCAGAATTCAGCCAGAAGCTGATCTTATAAATGGCACTAAATCCCAATGCATATTATTGGTTTGATATGACTGTTATATTCAGATTTTGACCATCTGGCTCTCTTATTTCACCCATCCGTGTGTGCTTGGGTTATTATTCTATAAGAAAGTCCTTAAATTGAAGAAATAGCAGGCTCACAATAAATAATCCCAATGAAGTTTGTCTTGATGCTTACAGTTGGCTGTGTCTGCTGAGCCTTGATTAAAAGCCCTTTGGCCCTGTTGATTCATCATCTGAGCCCGTTTATTTAAATGTATTCCCCCCTCCTCCTCTCACCTCCAGGAGTCATCTTCTTCACTATCTCCATATGCATGCTTTTATTCTTTCTAATGGGGTAATTACAGAGAACTAGTCCTAACTCCTATTTCTGCATGGGTGATTATAGCTATGCTAGATAGGCACACAGGAAACAAGGGGAAATAGTAGATACCATATTTTTAAATCTTTTAAAAAATGCATTGATGAGCTGGCAAGAAAGTAAGAAATACTAAGAATTATAAGTTTAAGTCAAACCAGAAACCTGGAATAGTAAGCAGAGCACTAAAACCAAGTTGTGACCATTGGGCATTTTCCAAACTCAATGAACTCTAGCTACAACTTTTATGGCCTGGTGGGTGGGTGGGAAGAGAGAGAGAGAGGGACAAAGGCCAAGGCCAGCCCAAAAGCTCACCCAGCTCTTCAAAGAGTGGGAATCTTGAAGTTCAGAGAAAACATTTAATTAAAATAAAATAAAGTAAAAAACAGTTCCCCACATTTTCTATTTGGAACACTTCCCATTATAGAAGCCGAAGAGAGAGCAGACATCTGACCTAGAAGCTAACGCAGTGGCACACGACCTCAGCTTGTCCAATCAGAGCTTTTACTCAAGTCTGGGATCTTGAGAAAATAATGCAAAGCTCTGAGGATGGTAGAGATTCTGTAAAGCCGTTGCAACAGTGGAGTCAAGAGCACAGCAGCATCAGGGCAGAAGCTTCCATTGGTAGCAGTGCGAATGGCCATTCTCAGCTGCCTGGTTTCATGTGGTTCCTGCATATTTCCCGAGTATCGTTCTCCAGACTTGTGATTGATTCTTTTAAATATACTTCTAATGAATATTACGTCTAATAAATTTCTATTTAAATTAGCCAGAACTTATTTCCGATGTTTGCAACTGAGCACTTCGTTGATATAATCTTCCGCCAAACTCAGAAATCATCAATGCCCAAGCCAGAGAATTCTTTCTTGGGGGATCGTCACCCAGGAAAGCCTAAATCTAAGTAAAAGATGCTAATCTGGAAGAAAGTTTTCTCGCAGTTACAGTTGCTTTAGCTCAGGGATCTATCCAGGGTTCTGACCCCCACTGTTACTCTCTGAGCTCAAAAGCCTTGGTTGTGCTCCTAATCTTCCTGCTTTATATCTTCCTAAACTCTCATCCACAGGACTATGACTCATGACCATTCCAATAACCTGTCTTGAATCTTCATGATCCAATCACACTTTGACTAATTCACATCAAGAAGAATTATGATGCTCATTTTCCAAATCATAAAACTGAAATTAGTTTAGTAGCTTGATGGAGTTATCAGTGAGGAGCAAAAAGCCTGTATCCTAGTCTTTCACAACTAATGTTGGCTTGTGGTACTGATAATTTGTTTCACTTTGTTTTCAGAGAGATGTTCTCATTCATTTTTTAATAAATACATACTGAACACCTGCAATGATCCCAGCCCTTTGCTAGGTGTTCTAGTCGATATAAAGAAATTGTCTTCCATCAGGTGGGCCTGTAGTAAGAATATCTCAATTTGAATGCTGGTTTATCCAGTTACACTGTATGAACTCACATAAATTTCTTAACTTTTAGCCTCAGTTTCCTTATCTAGTGAAGGTGATACTCATCTGCCCTCTATCTGTCTAAGAGAATTGTTGTGAAGGTCAAATAATAATTGTTGCCAGTAAAATAATAAAATGTTCTTCCAGGAACTTGGAAACAAAAAATTAAGGTCACTCTCCAAGAGCATCATATCACTTACATGTGAACTCTAACAAAGTCAAACTCATAAAAACATAGGTTGCCAGGGGCTGGAACATGGCGAAATTGGGGAGATGTTGTTTAACAAACCAGCAGCCAGTAGATAAATAAGTACTAGAGATCTAATGCACAGCATAGTGATTATAGACAACAATACTGTATTATAAATTTCAGAGTTGCTAAGAGACTAGATCTTCATTGTTCTCAACACAAAAAGGAGATGATAATTATGTGATGCAACAGAGGTGTTAGCTGACGCTACAGTGATAATCAAATTGCAATGCATAAATGTATCAAACCAACACATTGTACACCTTAAACTTACACAATACTGTATTCCAATTTTACCTCAATAAAAACAAATTTAATTAAATTCAGAATTAAATTATGAAATCAAGACAACAAAGAATCAGAACCAAGCTAGTTGACATCACCTTAAGGAGACAGAATGAATTGCAGGTCAGAAAATGTGAACAATAATCTGATGAATCACATTAAAAGACTTAACCATTGAATGAGACAATAGTAAAATGGACTGTCGAAAACATCAAAAGAAAAGTCAGAGATGCAAACATTGGGAACACACCAGAGAACCTTAGCTGAAGAACTTTAGTATAATGGTTGCATTAACAAAACATCTACATGGCAGAGATGGAAACACCAGATGAAAAGTTAGCTTTCTTAGCTTCATCTTTGCCAAGTGATCTTCTAGAAATGTTTAGATTTATATGGTAGGTCTGTCTACAGGGTGATGTTCAAATGAGCATTCTTGTCAATGTCACCATTGTAGTTCCACTTTGGGAAAATTTGCAATTTTTTTTAAAGATTTTATTTTTCCTTTTTCTCCCCAAAGCCCCCCAGTACATAGTTGTATATTGTTAGTTGTGAGTCCTTCTAGTTGTGGCAAAAATTTACAATTTTAAAATTAGTCTTGTGACCTTGGCTTCTGTGAGCCCACGTCTGAGGATGACTTGTTGACAAAATCTTATTTCTGAGCCTACAAGCCTGAGAACCAAACCCTAAATTCACCATTGATGCTATCTTGGGAAAGCTCAGGAAAGGCAGCCAACACTCTGCATCAGAAATCTCAGGGTCTACTGATTCCTTATGGGACACCTCTTTCCATAACTTCACCTGAACTTGACATTTAAAGAGTAGTTAATATTTGGGTAAGAGGAGAACCGTGACAAGAACAAAGGTATATCATGGGCAAATAAATGGAGATGAGAATGAGCTCAGTAAGTTCAAGATTCAGAGGTTAGATGAGCTTGGCTTTTGCATAGGAGTCAAAGAGATGGAACTAGAAAGGCAAGATGAGACCAAATTCTAGAGGATCTTAAATGCCAAGAGAAAGTGCTTGGAGTTTATTTTGTAGGTAATAAAGGTAACTGAGAGTCAGACAAAGAGTCTTATGACTTAATGGATTTGGAAAGATTATTAATCTGGTGATGATGGGAACAACTAAACAGCAAAAGATCAGTGAATCTAGTTGCAAATTTATTCAGGACTTGACTAAGTTTGTTTTTTTTCTGCCCAGTGCCTCTCTTTTCTTCTGGGAAGAATGCATCCCTTCACGTGGAGAATTATTTCTCCTTATTCCTAATCTGTACCTCTAGCAGAAGTTTATTTAAGAGTATTCTATCCCTGGCTTCTGCTCATTGGTCAAGCATTGGGCATATGAACCCAAACAAGGCAATCAAAGTGTTTCAGCTGTACTTTTCAATCAATTCCTACCCAAAAATGAAGCCAATCATCTTCTAGTCATATTTGAATTGAGCAGCTTAATCATATGGGAAATTTTTCTCAACAGTATTGCTAATTTCTAATCATCCATTGTTTGTGCTGGTTTTGCTCCATTTGTTGCACATACAACTCCAATGCAAGGAATCCCAAGTATTTCCAATTTTCAACTAGCAGGTCAAAACCTGCTCATCCATGCGCATTTGAGACACTATAGTTCAAAATATTCTTTTTCAATTTTAATTATCTGATGCAAATTAATATTTCATTCTAAAATCTTTTCAGCAGCTAAATATTCTAGTTATTACACCAAAGGAAACGGATGAATAAGCCTGTTTTTGACACCCTCAAATTCCTCCCTTTTAATTCTCATATTTCTTGTTTACTCCCTACTACATCTCCAGCCACAAACATCTTTCTTAATATTTGCTCTACTCAATGAGAGAAAGCTAATTTTTTTGCCCCAACCACATTTGGAGAAGTACATGCATAGAGATATTCCCAGGGCTTCAATATTCCAAGTGCCAGCATTCCAGACAGGAAATTTTCGAACATATGACAAACTATATTGAGGAAGAGTCAATTCATCACCTTGAACAGAGGCTCCCAGACATTTTGGCCTCAGAACCCCACTACACTCAAAAATTATGAAGTACCTCAAAGAGCTTTTGCTTATTTCATTTATACTTATTGATATTTACTATATTAAAATTAAAACTAATAATTTAAAAATATTTATTAATTCAGTTTATAACAATAAATCCATTACATATTAACATAAATAACAGATTTTATGAAAAACATCTATTTTCCAAAACAAAAAGAATGTAGTGAAAGAAGTCCATTATTTTCACATTTTCACATTCCTTAATATAGTAGGAAACATCTGGATCCTTCTAGGTGCCTCCCTGTCCAGTCTGCTACAGTATCACTCCACTGTATACTTGGAAAAGAATGAGGGGGAAAAGGCAAATGAAGTTTAGATATTACTGTGAAAATAGTTTTGACTTCTTGGATCGACAGAAAGGGTCTCAGGAACTTCCAACACTTCCCAGGTCCTCTCCAGACCACACTTTGGGAACAGCTAACCTATAATATGTGTGGACAATTCACACCCAAACCCTAAAATAGATAAGGTTTGCCTTCAGCTTACTTCTAAGTCCTAACCATTGGTACTTCAAATACTTGGTACCCAGGGTCCTCATGCTGTCTTCTGGTTGCCCAGAAATCCTTATCCCACTGTCACACTGTTCTTTCTGTTATACCATATGTTCTCAATTAGCCAATTTCTTTAAATCAAAATATATTTATTCTCGGATTATTCTCTGAGGGTCCAAATAGCTAATATGCTGGTTTAATGAACTAAGCTGTTAATTGGTGATAATCATTCGATGGCTTAGCCATCCTTCATACAGTATCACATTTAAATTCAAGTCTTCAATGCCTTCACCCAAATAAACTACTTATATGTGAGCTCATCCAATGGGAGGGCTTTCACATCGCTTTCCTCCGATTACATCACCTCTTCTCTCTTTGCCTAGTACTGACCTTGTGCACAAGTGTGCAGTGAATATTGTCAGGTATATATATGAGATATTTGAATAAATGCTTAGATTATTTTGCATTCCTTAGTAAGTGCCACTTTCAATCATAAAAAATAGACAAATGCTAGACAAAAAGCAAAACCTACCAGCAGAAAAGCAGAACTACAACAAAAATACAAACTCAGATGTAGGAAGAAATGCTGCACCTCTGACAGAGACAAAAACCATAGCATCAGTTCCTTAAACACTTAGCAATTTTCAACTTAACTGTTTTTCAAGAATAAAAATCAATAGCACTTTAAAAATTATTTACAATAGGAGAGCTCTTAACATTATAAGCAAGATACAAGTGTTGGTTGTCAGAATGTATAATTTTGACACTCGCCCATTCAAAAAGAGGAGAAAATGGATCTGGGCTAGTTTCACTGAGTCATTTGAAATCTACAAAAAGATAAAATTGACCTATTGAGTTATGGTGTTAACAAGCATCAATTCACACATTGCCTCAAGATAACGAGGCCACATTCTCATGGCGTTAGATGAGTAATTAATGCTTCCAATTATCCTGAATTTTCAGAGGAAACAACGGTTAGGAACTGCCACAAGCTATGCTTTACAGATTGGAGCAGCCAAGAGAGAAAACCTCTCAGGAAAAGAGAAAATGTTATGTCACTTTCTGTGCTGGAAGACACAAACCAAGCTATTTAGAAAAATATTTTTATTACATGGGAAACAAAAACATTTTTTCTAGGGTACCAAACTTACAGCATCCACTCAAATGTAACAAAAGGTTTCACAAACTCTCTAGTCTCACGCGGTGGGTCTGTTCTCCAGTGACTTGATCCACTTGTAACTCCAGGCTCTTTCCATGGATCGGCTTCTAATTTCGTAAAATCCAAACGTATAACCATAGGAAAATTCAGAACAGGCCCACAAGTTTTGCACTTTGGTTACTGAAATGGATGTTGCCTTGTTAATCTCAAAGGATTGGCAGAGCAATTTTATCACATTTTCTGAAAAAAAATCTATACAGATTTAAGGTCGCGTTCTGGATTTAATTGAAGTAACCTTTTGCACAATCTAGCTTTAATGAAGTGAAATGAAGTTAAACTCCGTGGGGGCCATTAATCTGAAACACTCCATTTAAAAACTACAAGGGGAGTTTTTAATAAACAGTGTGAACTAATGCCCATGTGGAAAGGTAATTGAGAGGGAACTGGTGGTGTCTGGGCCGGATTGTTATTAAACCCTTATCACAGGTAAAGCTGAAACCCCCAATGGCAAGCTGCTCTGTGATTTATATTGCCCTTCTCATCCTAACTTTAAAGGAAAGGCTACGTTTAATAATGAAAAAATCCTGTGACTAAGCTATAAAATAACTGAGCAATTACTTAGAATAATTTATACAGTGCAATACACTGACCTTGCTTTAAGCATAAAATCTACAAAATAACTTTGGCAATAAAACTGTGAACTACTAAAAGGACTAAAGGTTTTAACCATTTTTATTGTGTGGCGCCTGGGGGGACCATAAATACGTATTACACTCTAATCACAGGGTTTAAGAAAATTCATAATTTTTTTCCTCTGAAAATGGCTTTTCAGAGAAAAGTTTGCTCAATGTGGCCAATTGAAAATCAAGAATTCCAATGCCCTTGCTGTAAAAGGATTACATGTGATTTCTAGAATGGTTTTTTTCTCTACCTTTGAGTTCTGCCTGACTCTCTCTTTTAATTCCCAGCTATGGCCTACGGAGGAAAACGGGCAATAACTTTTCTGTATTACCTATTTAAATATTTACTCTTTCGAAATTAAAAAAAGAAGGCAACAGGGCTCTATTGCAACAGTAAGGATTGATTCTATTTTCCCAACCCACTGGGGCAAGGATGCTTCTATTTCTGGATCAGTAAATAATACGCTGCCACTCAGCAATCCCCAATCAATGTTTCCACTTTCCACGGAGGCTTTCAACAACAAAGTTCAGCTTTTACTCCAAACTGACATCGGGGCAGCACATAACCAAGCGTGACATATCACTCTAGCTGCCTTCCATTTCTCCATCGCCGTAGCCGAGCAAACACTTTTTCTCTGAATGCTTTGAATTCAAGAAATGATTCCAACAGATTGTCTTTCAATTGACTTCAAATTCCATGAAATCCAGTCGATTTCTGCAAGATTGGAATATCGGTACATTGAAACCCTGGGGAAGCAAATTTTCAAGACAGCAGCTTCTCTTTTGGCCATAAAAACTCTGTACTCCTAAGGTTTACCTTGATGCATCCCCAATAAAGTTAGCTACTTGAGCTCCCAAATGAGAAAAAAGTCACAAAGATGTTGCCCCTGGGGTGGCTTTATATAAACAGACTCTAGGGGAAAACCTCTCAGTCAAAAATACTGCCTGAATATTCCACCTTTTTCACTCCTTGAGCTACAGGTAGAAGAGAGTTACTGCTTGAAAGCAAAAACGTTTTAAGGTATAAAGCATTAAGCTATTATTAGTCTCAGCAAAGTAGCTAACCCATCATCTGGAGGGGCAGTAAAGGAATGGAAAATATCACAGGAGCATAGGAAAAGTTCAGGGACTTCTAGCCACGGAGAGGGCCTTCAGAAAATGAGCTCTGGCCCCCTCAAGGAGACGTGCAGTGAACTCGGGCCATCTGAGATAAGGGGACAACTGGGGTTGCATGTGGTCACAGAAATGGAGGGTGGAATATTGAAAAAAGAGAAGACAGTGCCAAGGTTCAGGACAAGGGGGCCCTGTTGTTGAGTCCTTTGTCTTGTCTCCAGAAGGTAGACTGAGTCTCAGAGAACAATACCGCCATGAATAAAAGCCCAATTCTTCACTGGCCCACAGGCTGCCAAATCCCCAGATGAACCCCACATCCTCCAGGAGAGAAAGCAGCCTTTCTGAGTGGGGGAGGAAGAAGCCGCCTCCTCTAAGGACCGAGACACTGCCTTAGGAGGGAGACCAAGCATTCCACACATCTAATTTCACTCCCTCATTAAATTCCACTAACGTATCAGGAAAGGAACTTTTTAGGGCCTAGACCTACAAGGATGGGGAGAATGGAAGAAGAAACCAGAGCTGGAAAGCAGAAAATCATGTAGCAATTAACTAGTGAACCAAAGAAAGACAACTCCTCAGCCAGTAGCAAGGAAAGCCAATAATCAATTTGACTGAAACCACAAGATCCCCAAAGGTTCAGAGAACCGTATGCCTCTGAGTGTGGGGCAAAGGTGGAGGAACATTTAGAAGCCAATTTAAAAGCAGATAGATGTCCAGATCCCCAATCAAGCAGGAAAATGAAGAAGATCAAATGCAGATTTTCAGGATGCCATCTGGAGGGTAGTGTAAGGGAAGAAAAATAATTTTCTCTCTACCATTCTGAGTTTTTGGCTGAGACACCTGTAATAAAAAACAGATTAACAAAAGAAAAACAAATAGAAGTTTATTAACACGTATACAGAGCGTATACATGAAAGATACCCAGGGGAAAATGAGTACTCCCTGAGGTGGTTTAGAATTTAGGCCTAAATACCATCTTAATATAAAAAGGAGAGAGGAGATATAGGCCTCTTAAGGAAGAGTAAATGATTTTTAGGAAAGATGAACGGGCCCTTAGCAGAATTGATGAGAGGTGTGATCGTTTGTGACAAAGTGTGTCAGGGTGTGGTGTGGACTTCTAGTCTCTTCTCCTGTGACAAGAGTTAATCTTCCCTGGCTGGTGACACTCCTCGGGAGGGGATCAATGACAAGTGAGTTCCTTTTGGAGGATCTGTCTTTAGCCACAAAAGGGGAGTACAGAGAAATCCACTCTCTGCATTTGCTGTTTTTCAATTGCCTTCAGCTCAAAATAATCACTGTATCAAAGCAGCATATTTGGAGCATCATGTCCTGAACTCCTTCAGTGTCTAAAAGATACAGTATAAAGAAGAGAAGATTATCCAGTCCAGATGACCATTGTTTTCCTAATAGGAGCTGCAATAAGAAGAAAAAGAGACAATCTCTCCAGTGTCAATGTGGGCTGACTGCATCCCGCAGATGTCTTTCCTGTCTCCGGGTCCCAGTGGCTGCTTCCTCCCCTGCCCCTGCAGACCAACCTGGGGAAAAGGAGCCTTGCTCTTACTGCCCCAGGCTCCTGCAGCCTCCCACACCTTTGTAAACAATCCCTTTATGAAACACTCCTTGAAGTTTCCAATTTCAGTTTCCCTTCTGAATCCTGATTGAAACATCTCTGAGCATCCTTTATCCGTAAGCTCCTGGAGGACTGGAGTGAAATAAGAGGAAGACTGAGATACAAGAAACAGAGAAACGAAGTGGCACAGGGAATCCCCACAATGATAGTAAGCAGAGATCTCAGGATAATACAGCTGAGCCTGGTGTGTAAAAGCAGAGCCTGGACTGGATCAGGTCTGAAGCTTCTGGAAACGATTTCTCCAGAAGATGGAAGTCTCAGAGTACCTAACAGATGGGAACTTTTGAGAGGAGATTTGGACAACTGGCAGGGAGTCTCGGGTTGAATTAGTGATAAAAACATGGAGAAGTAAACAAATGAAAAAACGGTTATTAATCTAGAAAAGACAAAAAGTCATGTAGGAAAATAAAAGCAATTATAATTTGCCATGCATTCAGCAGTGAATGGCAGTTACACAGTCACAATCACGAAACAATAAATATTGATCTAACAAAAAATATAGTCAAATGGGAAGGATGCTTGTGAGGGGGTGGGGAGGGGAGGAGGGAAGAAAGAAAAATCCTTAACCCTCATAAATAATGCCTAAAATTGAAAATTTGAGAAGTTGTGTAACCACAGGATGGGTTCAAACTGGCCCTATTCTATCAATAAAAAATGGCTAAGTTATCTTGCAGGGGCAATGAGCCAAAACTGCAAGTCATGTTGCTGAACATGTGCAGAGGAGGAAATTTTGACCTGAAGTAACACCGGAACCAAAGATTCTCCCCCACCCGCAGAACCAAAGAACTGGGACACAACTGAAACTCCAAGGCTGGAACTTTTTCAGAAGTGAGGAGTCAGTTGTCCAGGAAGTCCAGTATTAAAGACCTTTTTCATCCTTTACCATAAATGGCCTTGTTTAAAGACCTTTCAATCAAAATCTGTCCTGCTAGCATTTCTACATACAGCCTGCCCTCCCTAATCCCTTAAATTTTACCCCAAACCATGGATTGGGGAGACAGAGTTGAGCCCTGCCTCCTGTCTCCTTGCTGGTCTGCCCTGCAATAAAGCCTTTTCTTTTCTCAAAAGCCAATGTCACAGTATTGGCTTCTATTTCTGTTGGACAGCAAGCCCTTGCTCAGTAATAGTCGCAAGAAAAGCATGCTATTTTTCAATATGGTGGCAGATCCAAAAACGAAAAAGGGGCAGGAAAAGTTGGAAGCAGTTGCCTTTGGGAAAGAGGCAATAGGAAAAGGGGGAGAGCAGACTATTTTTCCTACCAGACTGTACGGAATTATTTGATTCTTCAAGCTACATGTAATTTTAACAAATAAATAAACAAAAAATAAAAACTAGAGGAAGGCAGGAAGAGAGGGAGTAAGGAAGAGAAGAAAGGGAGAGAAGGAAAGAAAAAGGAAAGGAGGGAGATTTGGTTAAAAAATAGAAATCAAATTGGCTCAAATGGAAAAGGCAGAGCACAGAGCAGAAATCTGGGTCGGAGCTGCCTCAGCCCCTGGCGTACAGAGCCTGCCTTCACTGCTTGCCCTGACTGTTCCTTCTGCTGGCGGGCCTCACCCTGCCGAAACCCTCCTGCTAACTGAATAAGCCTATAGCCACAGTTTTTCAAAAATATGTCCAGCCCTCTGTCTGTCCAAATCCCACAGCTAAACTAGGTCCAGGCAACTCCCCACTCAGCCCCAGTGTGTATGACTAAAATTCTTGGGCACCTAATCCTCCCCCTCACTTGTAAATCCTCATTCACCCTCCAACAAGGAAATCCCCCAGCACCTTTGATTTGTGGAGCTGCACCTGGAATTTCATACCACAGTTTTCTACCTTCAACCCGCCCCCTCCTCTGGAATGAGCAGTTAGCTTTTAACATTTTGGGAGGCCTTATTTTTTGCAAGCACTTCTGCTGAGCCTAGATTTTGAGGATTCAAAGATATGTACTGATTGCCTAAGTGGTACACTTGAACTACTCCAAGCTACCACTGACATACACTGTGGAGAAAGGACCCTCCTCAGAGGCAGCAAGGATCATCTCACCCAAGCCCACACGGCATCACACAGCTGAGCCCACCTTGTTCCACTACCCCACAGCGGGAGTTGCCTTCCAAATTTCATCTAGTCTTTTCATCCTCAGCCAGATTTTCAACTGTGGGCATCAATTCATTTAACCCTTCTGGTAGAACCTTTTCCCCACCTCTCAAGATCTAAAAGTTGACATCTCATCAAAATAGGAAGACAAAAACATGGGCCTGACCTAAATACTCCCTCCTTTACTGCACTATGAATTCATTCAATTCACTGTATGTGGCAACTCCAAAATATTAGACAGCATGCAAGGCGTGGTATCAGAAGAACAACTGGACCTTAATCTTCTCATTATTGAAGTGACTTATTACATAACACTGAGGTCCTATCGCATAATTACTTATCAATACCATGATTGATAGTCAGATCTCCATCTTGTTGTCAACTTGAGAAAAATATCTTGGGTGAGATGCTGGAAAATCCTTAAACATACCTTACAAGGGCTAATAAAGTCCTCAAAGCCCAAGCTGATAAATGAAGAATCTTATGAAAGTACTTGCAGGTATAGAACCAAATGAGACTATACAATTAATAGCTGTGCTCTTCCAGCCTTGGAAAACCAGACAAGATTGCCTCTTCCTTTAGCCTTCTCTAGACTTAAAATGATCATCTGTGAAACTGTAAAGTCGAGGCTCAGCTGTAGAAAGCACAAACCACAACCAATCAGCAGAAATGGGTATGATATAGGAAATTGGGTGCTAACAACATTGGAAGGAGGAGTGAGCTCTGGGCTGATTCTCCAGGGAGGACTCCCAGAACACCTGCAGAGTTGGCCATCCAATGAGAGTGGCCCAATCAGGAAGGTGGGGAATGAGGAAGCAACTGCCATTTGATATCCATCATAGCTAATGACCAGACTCCCAAACACTGCTAATGAAAATGCTCCCTCTCCATCACTGGGCTTTCCAGCAGAGTGACAACCTCCTTCTCATTTCTGCCTTCCAAACCTTATATGAAAGAATCTATTTGGGGAGGCCAATTTGCATCTCAAACCCCAGGCAGAAAGATGTCTGAGAAATATAGTTTTGGGTTTTGCAGTACAAGAGATGCAGTAGAAATCTGTATACCCAATATATTTTGCTCAACCTTAATTTGCCACAGATTAGGTCATTAATCTAATCTACCTAATTTACCACACAGACCTAAAAGCATTACTCCCCCAACACCCTCTCAGCGTAGTCTTACTCCGCAAAGACTTCCTCCTCTGTGCCAACCTGGACACAGAACTACACTCACAGCTATAGACACAACAAATACAGCAGCCAATACTAAAAATACTGTTATTATCCCCATTTTAAAGTTAAGGAAACTAAGAAGAGAGGTAAAATAACATGTCCAAGGTCACACAGTCAGGAGGCGGTGGAGCAATCTGACTCCTTAATCTGTGATCTTAATCTCCATACTATATAAATAGCAACCACAGAAAAACTTGCAGTCTAGACTGTCCAGACTGGAAGGTGTACGAGGCCGACCTAGGATGTTTACCCACAACCGTGTGTCATCTAAGTTAGATGTGCCCATATCTCACTAAGCTCAGTATCTTAATCTTCCGCCAAGAGGGAACCTAGAGAGGGAGTGAAGAGCTTCCTGCCGCTTCATCTCTCTTGGTTCCCAGAAAGTGTTGAACCATGGAAGAAAATGAATTGCTAAAAGAGAACATCAAGACCTGGATGATCAGGATGGATGGATTGCTAAAAGAGAACGTGAGGACCAGGAGCACCAGTTTCCTAGGAGGTATGGCTATCTACCACAGACAATATGTGATCCACTGTAAATAAGGACTCCAACACTTTCACTGGTGTTCAAGTCCTGCCTTTACAAGCCTGGCCCTGCAGGAGGCTCCACCTTGGAGAATGAGAGGTGGAGGAAGACATGAGATGCCCATGTTAATGGGGCAGCAAGAGCTCCTGTATGCCAGCAGAGAAAGAAGCCTCACCCTCAGCTGACCTAGGACCTCAGCACCAGAGCCTGCCTCACAGCTACACCAGCCTTGATCTCTGCTCATTGGTCACAAAGGTTCCACACCCTTGGGCCATGCTTTAAGCTTCCCTCAATCCAACAATCTCTCCTTTCCAGATTCTTCTCAACTAAATCCTGCCTTTGCCAGACCCCACCTTGACTATAGTCTACTTAGTGTAATCTGTGCTCAAACTCTTTCGCTCCCAAACCTGCCACTGCCCCTCAAGGACAGGATACAGGCACATACTATAGAGTTTTCTCTTGTTTTGCCATTTTCAGAGGATTCATTTAATGCAGCTTCCATAACTGCAAAGATAGGCATGCACACCTTTTTGCCAGCAAAGAAAATCCCCCCCCCAACCCCGCCAAAATTTGGTCTGCAAGTGTTTGAGTTAGTTTTACTCAAAAAATGTTACATTACCATTCCAGAAAAAACTTTAAGACTTTTCAAAGGCTCATTGGACATCAAATAGTCCTTATAAAACTGGCTGTAGTGTAAATTAATCAAAATTACATATCTTTAATGTCCCTTAAAAATCTAGAATTTTATATTTTTTATGGGCCCATTGAACCTTCAGGGCTCTCAGAATCAGGAGAAGGAGAAATAAGAAGGCAAAAGATGAAGGGGATAAGGATTTGGGAAGGAGTGAAGAGGGCATTAGAAAAAGGGCCATTTATGAGGAAGGAAGAACACAGGCAGAGAATGGAAGAATTGAACAGGGAAGATAAGAGGAAAATGGCAGAGGAGAGTGTGAAGAGAGTACAGATGGTGGCAGAGGGCAGTAAGGAGGGAATAAGCAACAAAAGGCACTTGCTCACGTCCAGAACACACACACATGCTCACACTCGTACAATCTCACATTTCTCCTTTCCAAACTCATTTATGCATTTCAGCCAGTGAGTCCCCACTGGGCAAACCAATATGGTAGAAAAGACTTGAGCAGCAATTCAGAAAACCCAAATTCTAGTCCCTGTTCTGTGAATGACCAGTTGTATGTGACTTTCAGCAAGTTCCCTAATCTTTACTTAATTTTTATATAATAAGAGTGGTAAACTTAAAGACTTCCAGGCATGAGAGTACTAAGTTTCTATGGATAAAGAGGGTAAGAAGACACCAACAGAGAAAAAATGAGAACCAAAGTACAAGCAATGAAGAATGAAGTTCATCTAATTCATTCAAAACCCTGGCCTTGTGAGCACCTCACAGGGAGCCCAATGGCTAGGCCACTAGAGATGGAGTTAACATTTCTGTTTCCATTGGGAACAGTCAGGCTGATGCCCCAGGGAGAGCAGTCTGAGAAGACCACTTGCTACTGTCCTCCAAAAGCAACTTAGAAAAAAAAAAAAAAAAATATATATATATATATATATATATATATATATATATATATATATGTGATATGACTGAGGAGAGTCCTGGACGCCCTTCTTTTCCCTAAAGTCTTCTGAATAGCTTTCCCCAATGCCCCTGCAGACTTTTCTTCTGGCCTTCCATCGGGGTTCTAGCTGTTGCTAGCAATTCCCTGCTATTGTAGAGGTGGTATTAGTGATGACTAATGATTATAATTATGATGGTGATGGTGACAATAACAATGATGGCAATTTTAACCAATAACTATAATAAGTAGGAGAGAAAAAGAAAAAGATGGAATGAGAAGAAAAGGAAGAGGAGGAAAATAAGGACGATCGAGAAAAGGAGAAGAGCTGCTGTGTTCCAGCAGCTGTGCTAATGGCGTTCTTCCTTTGAAAGATGTTGTTTATTTCTTTCAATAAATATCCATGGCATACCTACCATCTACTACCTTGTTTACAGTGCTATCAAGGCAAACATGATTCCTCTCCTTCAGAGAGTTTACAGGATAGGGAGAATTATAAACAAACACATGTCCTAATATAGGGTGATAAGAAAACACAAGGTTAGACAGATGCACACAGCCCCAATATGGATGGTCTTGAAGTCTTCACATTTGTGCATTATAAGTATGAATTTATTAGAGGCAGACATGATTATGGAGGCAAGATAACCATTAACAGATTATTATGGAGAACAAGGCAAGAAATGTTGACTGTATGGGCTGGGGTCATGGAAGTGGATAAGGAGAGAAGTGGATGGATTGACAAGGCTTAGTGGTCGATTAGGTATGGAGGGCAAAGAGGAGGAAGAAATCAAGAACAAATTCCAAGTCCATCGATTGGCCTACTGAGTGGATGGTGATTACATTTACTGAGATAGGGGACACAAGAAGCAGAATATGTTTAGGACAATGAGTTCAATTTTAGACACACGAGTTTTACATGCATATATGTCACCTAACTGTAAATAACCAGTGGATAAGTGAATATATATGTAAGACTGTTGTAGTGAATGGAAAAGAGATGCTACTAAGGAAACAAAGGATTTCAGGGCAACACCGAGGGCTCAGATACACTTGAAGATCATAATAGTGGCCCAATCTTGACAGCGGCACGCGTTCTCTCTTCTAATCCTTTTCCAACCCTGTGTGGTATGTATCATTATCCTCATTTTTCAGAGGAGAAAAACAAGGCTCAGAATTGTTAAGTACTTTGCCTAAGTTCTCAGCTCTTATCCAGACGAACATTCAAACATAAATCTGTCTGAGCCCAAAGCTTACACTCCAGCCACCACACCATGCTGTCCTCAGTAAGTGTTACCTCCTACCCTTCTGAGGATGATTGTTCTGAAGATACAAAAGTAATGACAATGAAATATAGATCCCCCTCTCAAGAAAGTCAGAGTCTAGTCAGAGGAGAGAGACAAATATATAGCCATTAAAATGTGCTGCAAATACAATGTGATCAGTATAAACAAGATTGGTATAAAATCTACAATAACACAGAGGAGGGGCAGTCAAAGGAGAAGAGAGAAAACTACAGCTGGGATGGAATATCTGAATAAACAGCCCACAGATATGCTTTGGATGACAATTTTCTCCCATATTTACAAATGAGGTGAAAAGGCTAAACCAATAAACCCTTGCCAACCAAACACATGTCTTTCCGCTAAAGTCCCCAACTGTTGACTGCAGGTACAGCCCAGCTGGAGGCGTGTTTCACCCCCTGACCCCATAGTCATGGCTGCTTTGCTCATTTTGAGCAAGAGCATGTGCACATGTCACAAGTCAAACATTAATTTGCTATGTCATTGTCTGACACTTCCTGTTTACAACACATCCCTCTGTAAAAACACTGTTCTCCAGGCAGTAGGAGCTGTGCCTAGTAAGACCATTTTTACGTCAAAGGGACTTTTCTCCTGAACTTTCAACATCACCCAGTTAGAATGACCATCTCTTGTTCCAAACTGAAGTTCTCCTATAATCCACATAGGTCTATTCATTACTTGTTAATGGCTGTCATTTGTTACTCCCTCATTTATTACTGAATTTGGCAATAGCAAAGTGGTAACAATCTATTTGTAACATGCTAAAGAAATAAGTTCCACATTGTTTCAAGATACCGCTTCTGGTTTTATTGTGTTCTCTTAGGGATAATTTTTTCTTCCCTTTTATAGAAAAAGAAGTCAGGGGGCTGGCCCAGTGGCGCAGCGGTTAAGTTCGCACATTCCACTTCTCGGCGGCCCAGGGTTCGCCTGTTCAGGTCCCGGGTGTGGACACAGCACCAGCTGGCAAAAGCCATGCTGTGGTAGGCGTCCCATGTATAAAGTAGAGGAATATGGACATGGATGTTAGCTCAGGGCCAGTCTTCCTCAGCAAAAAGAGGAGGATTGGCAGTAGTTAGTTCAGGGCTAATCTCCCTCAAAAAAAAAAAAAAGAACGAAAAAGAAAAGAAAAAGAATTCATCTCTGTGAAACTATAGTGACCCATAACTTATTCATGTATGGGCATCATTTCAGGTTAGAGAAAAAGAATGGCTGATTTAGAAGCCTTTGTATTGTCAAGTTCTATTCCTTCACAGTTTTGCTGATAGTCTGTGCGTCACAGCCAGATTACTTTCCTATGACACTAATTTTACATCACTTTCCTGCTTCTGAGGTTCGCTATTGCGACCACATCTCATTGAAATTGCTCCTTGATTTCTTTGATAATAATATGCATCAACTGCCTCTAACTTGTTTATACTACTCTCAACACAAACTCTCTGCTCCAACCAGTGGTATTTCCTTCCTGACCCCATCTTCTTCTCTTCACTCTATGCCTACACACATAGGCCATGCTCATTTCCAGCTCTCAGCCTCCACTCCTTTATTCAACCAATATTTGTTAACTTTCTACTATAGGCCAGGCAAAGAGGAGGACTCTCAGCTATTTGAGACAGAGTCCCTGCCCCTCAGTAGCTTCCACCTCTAATAAGGAAGATGGGACGTCCGGGTAAATAATTGCCGGAGGATGATGAGTGCTCTATCAAGGGTGTAGGCAAACCCCATTTCAGGCTCCAAGGAGAGTTAACATCTTGAATGCCCTTCGCCTTCTCTGCCCTATGGCATTCCATTTTCAATATCTGACTCAAGTCCCACCTCATCCAGGAAGTTCCCCTAAACCACATCTGTCTCCAGTGGTCTTTCTCTTGTCCTAATGTATGTTATATTCATAATTTGCAATAAAGAAATCTAACTCTGAATGATAGACTATCTTAGACGATTCTTAGTACTTTCATCTGTGTTGGTCTCATCTCCCCAAATATATTGTACACTTCAAGGGCAAGGATATGTCTTCCAGTTTCTTTGCTTACCCCACTATACCTAGCATAGAGGGTAATTGTCACAGACATTTGTATTTTATCTAAGCTTATGGTATAATGTACTCATGTCATAAAGATTAGGTTTCAATCATTTCTAAAAGAGTAATGCAAACATTTAATAAAAGGACTAAATAAAATTTTTAATAGGAAAAATTTTTAGTTTGTAATGGAAAAATATAAATCACATATGTCTAGTAAAAAGAATCTTCA